>NW_024884475.1:11934366-11953300 GCF_019232065.1 Centrocercus urophasianus | reverse complement strand
AAAAAAAAAAAAAAAAAAAAAAAAAAAAAAAAAAAAAAAAAGTAAGAAAATATTTAAGTTCCCAAGTTCAGCACTCCAAAAATGTCTTTCAGTTTGGCAAGCGTGGGTGGAAGGAGCTCTGAACTGCAGCTCTGCTTAGCTCAGGAGCTGCAAAGCACAGGTCAGATCAGAGAGATACGCAACGGAGAGCAAATCAGAGAACACTGACAAGTCATTTGCCTCAACAGAAAAAAAAAGAGAGGAATCATTCTGACATAAATTTTAAAGCTTAATGAGCATTTTACACTTAACTGGAATAAAAGATATTAAAAAGGGTGCAGAGCCCGAGGACGAATCTGAGAGACTCTTAGAAGATCTGTACACGAAAAACACAGAACACTAAAGCAACTACAATATTATTAAAGAAGGTCCCTGGGGATCTCTCAAATACATAATTCAGGTTGCTCCCTACTAATACAGCAGTTGCCATTCTTCATGGAATCGCCAGTGGGCATAAATCAAAGCCTGAAAACTGAAAGAGATGATCCATCTCATAAACAGGTACCTATCTTGCCTGGAATGACTCAGAATCCCTGGTTAAACCCCTAAAGAAGGTGATCAGAGGAAACAGTGATGTCTAAGTAACCTATCACCAGATAAAGGCACTACCTTGTGACACTAACAGTCTTTACATGTTGCAAGATGCAGTACATGCATCTGCAGTACATGTGCAAGCTCTTAATCAAACTATTACATATTTCTGAAAATTGTGACATGACCTCTTGTCACACTTCTCTTCAGACAAAGGAATATAATGTTTATTTTCAATTACTCAGTTGATTTACTTCTTTCTTAGTTTCTACCTCCAGTGTCCAACCATTCTTTACATATTTCCCTCTCATTTTATCCTTATTTTCCTTGCTTGCATGCAAGCCCATTCTCACAAGATCACCCTTCAGAGAGTCCTACAACTGAGAGTCTGTGCTCCTCTTCCAGTCCTGCCTCCTGCCTTGGACCATGTCTCTTGCCTGCTCTCACTGCCAGTGAATGCATCACTACTTCACACAGATGTCAGTAAAAGAAATCATACTGACCCCCAAAACAATAAACAGTCCTCTCCAGTCCCAAACTGCCCTTGTGCCTGCAGCCACAGGACCAAGGTCAATGTGGTGGCATTTGTATAAAATGACCAATGCTCTGGAACATTTGCAAACCTCAAGCTCAGGCCAACGTCCTACAATCACTACTATTTTTTAGAAATTTCCTGGCATGGAATATGACGCTTTCTTTTTCCCTCCACAAGAATCCTGAAAAAGTTGACATGAATAAGAAATGACTGAATTTTTCTATCTTGGCTGCTCCTTCTCAGGGCTATATCTATGCAGAACTATGTAGAGCTACCTACTATCTATGTTGAAATTACCTCATCTTCTGTTCCACAGAACTGTCCACAGCAAAGGCTACAGAGTGACCAACAGCCAGTGGGAAAATGGGGGTAAAACCAGGGATTAGTAAAAGCAGGAAGGCAAACAGTATCTGGAAATTTGTCTACTTCTGTTTGCATTATTTTTAGCTGAATTGGAAAAAAAATGTTAGAAGAACTTTTTGGTTTGAATTGAAAACAGGTACCCAAAAATTAACTTCTAAGTAAGAACAAATGAAGCTTAATAGAGTGGTGAGTCAAGTTGTTGGAAGAAAAAAGAGAAAAGATTTCTTTTTATAGCAGTAATGATCATTCCACCAGTGCAATATCTTTGAATGCATGATTGAAGATAATACTCAAACAGACAAACGTTTGCATCAGTAGAGACATAATCACATACATTTGGGATGTATTCAAAAAATTGAATTTCATCAGATCATCCATGCAAACAGTAAATTCCTCAAATCAGCCTGCCTTCATCTTGCTCTCTATCCACTTACAGAAGGCAACAGGCAACCTCTCCAGCTTCTCAGGTATTTTTCCTCTTTTAAGGCAATTTTATAGCTATAGTCAGCCACATATTAGACATGCTGTGGTACAAGGGGAAGAGGGTGGAGCTATTATAGCCCACAAAAAAAAAAAGCAATATACAGTAAGAGCCCCTGTGCCCTGCCTGGTTCCTACCCAGCCAGTGCCCAGAGCTTGGGATGGAGGGTCTGCAATTCCCATCAATATCAGCTCCCAGAACATGGCACTATTCTGCGCAGCTGCAGATGCAGCTTCAACCCAGTTTTACCAGGTTTTCTTTCATCTTTGGTTTACAACAGAGAGAGGATAGCAGGAAAGGCTGTGCCTGTGTGTGCAAAGGTATAGTGTATTGCCTTCTATTATTATTGATTTTGTTGTAACTTTTTCTGTTTTACAGGCTTAATCTTTACTAGAGTAATTCTTCCGTTTTTTATTTAAGAGTATCTGCAGCACATGGTTACTCAATCCAGCACAGTAAAATAAGAAGGTCTGTGAGCAAGGTGCTGCTGACAGTCCTTGGTCTCCTGGTGACCTTACAGTGAAGTGGGCAGTGGGTTGTTTTCATATCTACAGGTCAAACAGTGAACCACAAACAAAACAGATCTGAAATTGCTGCTGAGGAAAAACAAGAAACAAGGACCAAAATGTCACTGTTATCTTGCAAAGTGCTGCCTTGAAGTGAATTTGGGAATCTATGAGAAAGAGATTGACAGAACAAATAATGCAAGGGCATTTCCTTTCCTGATAAAATATTTAATAAACTTTATCAAGAAGACAAAACTGAGAAAGCTGACAAAAGGAAAAAGGAAATAAAATACGCAATTATTATTTTCAGTTCAAAGTAATAAGTAATTAACAAAGTGACGAGAGGATCAGATATCTTTGCAGTTTTGGTTTAGTGCCAGCTGCTATATCTCCTCCCTAAAGAGCACCAAAGGTGGCTGTAAAACTTACACAGGTTTCTAGGGAAACTGAATATGTCCAATAAGGCCTTCCCCTTCTCTGATCCACAGATTCTCTGAAACTTGAAAAATCTTTAAGAAATATGAAGTGAATTTTGAAAAACTGAGTAATATTTTTTTTCAGATAAAAATGCATGGAGTTAAATTGTAGCTATCTGTTCATTCAGATTCCTCGTCTGCTCTCCTTCCGCTTTTCTGGAGAAAAGGAGCACCAGCTCAAGGCCATCTGTATAATCTTAGATGACCAGAATGATGTTAACATTTTGGTCCTCCCCACCTTCACCTCCGTGGCTACATCCAAGCTCAGGCCCTTGCCTTGCTCCTCGACTGAGCTATGCTACACGTACACTGGTGCACGCATATACCTCTCTCATCCTGAACCCAGCCTGCTGACCTGACTTCTCAACATGACCTTGGACCTGCCTCACCTCAGTGAACTGACTGGCCACTGGACTCTCAGCTGAATCTGATTACTGTCACCTGCCCTGTTCCTCTTGTTGGGATACAGAGAGACCATGCCCTTGTTGGCTGCCACCTTTGGCTCCCGCACAAAGCAGCCTGCATTTGCAGTTTCCCCATGCAGCAGTTTCACACCGTTCAATAGCATGTCAGCCACCAAATAGCTCACTTTGGGTTCATTTTGCTGAATATATTTATTGACCTTTTCTAGCCCACCTTACCTCTCAAAACGGAGCTAATTTCAATACTAAATAGTTTGTTCAGGACATCATTCAATTGAATTTTGATATCTCTGAGGAGAGAAATTCCACAGTCTTTCTGAGCAACCCTGCCCAGTGCTTAATCATCCTCATGGGGATTTTTTTCCTTATATTCACCTAGAATTTCCCTTGTTAAAGCTTCTGACTGTTGCCTTTTGTCCTTTCTCTGTGCAGCACTCTGTAAGACTCTGGTTGCATCTGCTTTATAACCTCCTTTCCCATCTACTCTCACTTTGTGGTATCATTAACTGACTCACTTTTTTTAAGGGTCAGCATGAGTTGGCTGTTTATTTGTTACTTCTCTGCTGATCTCAAAGCAGAGGAATGCTGTATTATTTCTTCTGTACAGGTCCCTACACACCACAGGCATTTCAGAATACATCAGACATTACTGTATAAAAAATATCCTATCATAAGAATTATTTTTCTCTTCTGTCACAAGATTTCAAACTTTGTCTTCTGGTAATGTTAGGAGGGTTACTAAAAAGGACTGGTTTCCTTTGTCACGGGGCTGAAGCAACAGCTTTGCAGTCAAATGTATAATCACACTGTGTAAAGGTCCTATTGGTTGCTGTCAAGTGGAGACAAGAATTGATTACCCCAGAAGCTACAACAATTATCTGTACCACATTCATCTTTTCTTTCTATGGTTAAGAAAGTCAGCATTACAAGACTGCATTCCACAGTTACTGTAGTAAACAGTGTTTCTTAGGAACGCGTACTAATTTTGATGTCAGAATTGTTTATGGAGCATAAACTGGAGTTTTCATTTGAATGAGGGTTTGCTTGCATTTTACAGAAAAATGCTTCCCTTAAATTGCACCTATCAGCCTTGACTTTAGTGTAATTTTTGTGGGGGAGGAAAAGAGCTGGGGGAATAAAGTATTGCTGATAGAATTTCCTAGCAATTTGGCAATCAATTGGGGAAACACAAATTACTTTAAATGCATCTGAATGAAATATTTTGACTTGAATTCACATTTCAACTTCTTGTTGGGAGTCTGAATTACCATGTCTTAGATTGGAAAGGGAAAGAATCAACCCTAGTGAACTTCTAGACTGTAAGATTGTGTACTGTCAGCTACACCTTGAAAACTGGTGTCTGATGCACAACAAATCTGCTTTCATTATATGTCGTTAGATTGGAATCAGATTTGGCCTCTGAAAGATAAAATGATAAACCCACTTATCCACAAACCTACTCAGTTACTCCTACTAGTACTGACTGTTGTAGTTACTATTTTTTTTGAAGTTCCCTCCAAATTTTAACAGTGAAATAGATATGCACTGAAATAGATATATAGTGTCTTAGCTGTGTGAAGGAAAACAACAGTTGGCCTCTGCATGCAGACCAGCATCTTCTCTGCTGTCATTCACATATGGCTCCTGCCACAACCATCACCCACACACCCACAAATGCAAGACTGGGTCTCCCAGGTTCCACAACGTGTTCTATCACTGAAGAGCATTTAATTTGCTTGCTCAGCCTAATATATATACTTTTTTTGTACTATAACCTGTGAAAATAGCTAGTATATGAAAATAAGTATATCCTCCAATCAAGGAAATGACATTGTCTGAAGGAA
Source organism: Centrocercus urophasianus (assembly GCF_019232065.1). Lineage (NCBI taxonomy): Eukaryota > Metazoa > Chordata > Aves > Galliformes > Phasianidae > Centrocercus > Centrocercus urophasianus. The sequence continues at coordinate 11,948,103 of NW_024884475.1, read as the reverse complement.
ATTTTTAATGCCATGTTAGCTGCACAGCACTCACTCAAATGGTTAATAATGTATGGCAGTGTTAAGTAAGACTTGATTCATTTTCCTTTATCCAGCCAGTAACACCTTAGATACATAATTGAAAAAATAACTAAAATGTTTTCTCACCTTTATGTATGGCAACAACTGGTCTCAAAACTTTTCCTTAATAGACTGAATAAAGAAAAAACACACAGGAAAGAAAGGTGAACCATTCTCTGGTTATTGTTGTTTGGTTGTTTGGTTTTTGGGGGCGTTTTTTTGTTTTCAGCTTTTTTTCCTGCTGTTCTATTATCAAGAAATAATTCCTATTCCATTTCTTACAACACTATGCAGTTATTGAGACAGCGTATTAAACCAGGGTAAAACCATCATAATTTCATTGTGAATGAAGCCAAGAGTGGTTACAAGATACTTCAAACAAATTAGACAGAACTGTAGCAGGCAGAGGCTTAGCACAAGAACTACAAAGGACATAAACAACTCCTCTGTAAAGTGCAATTAGAAAGTCTGAACCCATTTACCTGAATGCATATAGCTCACCAATAAACTAAACTGGAAGTTACTGTTCTCTTTGACATGTGATACAAGAAATAAGAGCCATCAGATGAAACAGAGAGGCAGCAAGCCGAAAGGAGCAAATTTTTCAACCCCTGTTTGACATCCCAAGACTTTAAGGTGAGACAATAGTGAACTTCCAAGAGCAAGTCAGTTACTTGTACAGTTTTCAGAAAAATCAAAAGTAAAAAAATTGTAGAGGAATTGCAGCATGTCAAGGCTAGAAAAACAGCAGTGCTTGTAGCAGGTGGTAATAACTTTTACTACCCTGTATGATAAACAAGCAGACTTTCAGACACACATACTTGGCTTCCTAAGATAAAGAGGCAAGCTACTTCACATTTGAAAAAGAGCTTTTTTTTCCCCACAAAAGTTCAACCATTTGTTTGTATTAGTTGGATATAAGATACTATAGCTTTCTCAGGATTTATAATAGTTAACTACAATAACAGTAAAGGACAGAACATAAAATGTGACTCCTCAGTCACTGATATTTCAAGCATAATTTAACATGGAGCAGCCATAGAAAAAGAAGTGCCTTCATTTTGAGTTGCAATTTTAGAAAGATAAACTATGCGCATCTTACCAGCTGCAACTGTTTCTTTCTTCTGCGATTTCAGTGCAAGATCCTCCTGAAGACCTCAGCAATCTCCCTCCCCTTTCCAGGAAAGATTTGTTGGCTCACTTTTAAGTAACTTCCATACTAGACTGATAAACAGGACATGAGTTTTCTTAACCTTGGAAGAAGTGAAAATGAGCACTTCATAAAACCCACACCAGAACTTATTAGAAGTCTGACAAGAAGAATTTCAGTTCTCTTCCTTCATTGCTTCCCACAGGAGAGGCCATGCTGCTCATATTGTAGGAGTAAAACCTATCTTACAAAGGTCATCGATCCAGTCTTTACTAATCAGTTCTAAATTTCAGCCAGAAAACAAATACAGAGACACATCACATCATCCCCTCTACATGTGTATCATCTTCACTTTGTATCAAATATTTGCTAAGAGGTAGAAGTGGGAGGAAGCCACTGAGACTGAAAAGAGGCCAGAAATCAATCAAGTTACTGCTTCCTGACCCTAGAAAGTTTTTTTTTTTTTTTTTTTTTTTTTTCTTTAACCTTGCTGAGCATTGAGTTTCGAGGCTGGACATCTCATCTTTGCCTCTAAACAAATGCAGTGGTTTACCACCAGGGAACTAACTCAGTCAGTGTTGTGGCAAAATATGAGCACAAAAGCCAAGAGAGCAGAAAAGCATTTCCAACTCTTTTTAGTTCTCACTTTTAGAAAATTCTAAAATTAGTGACAGCTATGGGGGTGAGAATTCCAGGTTGCTAGTTTTACAAGGAATTTTGATTTGCACTGGGCCTTTAAATAAATGGGAACCATATCCATGCCAAGCTTCCAAAGCACATTTTTTTTACATTAAGGCCAGTCCTTCTGAGCTCTGCCCACTGTGAGAAGAGAATCAGGTTGAGAAATACTGCTAGTATGACCCCAGGTGTGAGCTGCCTTCAAATCTTTTCTTGCTGGAGGAAGAAAATACACAGCTGTAGCCAATTCATGAAAACTCAGCCTCGCATTGAATGCCAGGGCTGTAAGCAGTGGGTCTTTGCTGCTCACTTCTCCTTGTGCTTGATCTTTCTCCTTCTTTCCTATATTATCTTTCTGTGTGTGGATATTCTAACTCAGTGATGGGGACTGGTCACTGTATGTAGCTTATCCTGTAGAGAAATCAAGAAAGAACAAGGGAAGACCCCACTGGTCAAATTAAAGGGAAACGTGAGAGCCACCAGTTAGGAGGCTGCTCACACAAAATGCTTTTGCACACAGAGTGTGTGGTGTGCAGGAAAGCAAGGGCTGGCAGAAAGGAGCAGTCATCCTGGAAGTGAAGATCTTGGCTAGATGAAGGATCTGTAAAGTCGGTGTCCCTCTGCTATTGATTAGTAACTCCCTATGGAGATTATCAGAAACTTTCAGTTTATTGTATCTAGTCAATGTGAATATATTTTTTTTCCTGTACAAAATAATTTTCTCTAGTACTCCAACCAATATGCTAGGAACTGAAGGAGAGAAGAGACAACAGAAAAAAAAAAAAACAACACAATTTTAGAATGGCAAAGTCATCTCTTTACATTGCCTTCACCACTGAATGAACTGTCCTAGCAGATTAAAGTTATGCAGTCTGTATTGCTGCCATCCCTGAACTCATCACATTTGCTCTTACACACAAGGCACTGAAGCATGCCATCTTTTTAAAAAGCAGTAGAAGGTGGGCTGTGCCTCTTTGAGTACCAAAGAAAGCTCTTGGCTTTGTTCAGGAGGAGAAGATTGGGATAGCCGTAAGCCTCCCTGAGGCTGCCCAAACTTGCAAACGGGCACAGATGTAGCAGGAGCACTACTCCTGCCAGTCTGAGCTGCTTGTGGGGGTACATCCTATAGGATTGTCCTCACTGTGCATTGATTGATCTTCATGCTGAAAAACCATGCCCCAGGGCACATCAGTAGTCCCTGTGTATGAATGGGCACAGCACACTGTAGTGCCAGAGCTTCACTTCAGCTCTTGGTGAGAGAAGGAACAGCGCTGCTGTGGCACTGAAGGATTTCTCCCCTGCTGAGTGACACAGAGCAGATGCTCAGTGCTTGCAAGAGAAAAGGGACGGGAGCTCCTGCTCCTAGTTAATCTATGTGTTCAAAGACACCCAGCTTGCACAGGTTTGTGTTACATTTCAAAGTCTGTCCAGCTGGCCTCTGGTTTCGTTTACAGCATTGCAAGGTGCACAGGAGTAGATACAAGTAACCATGGGAGACAGTGAATATGTGTATGCATACAAAGAAGAGCATCAGATTTTGTCTAAGTTCAATATTTTATTTGCACAGAGTAAAGCAATCATAGTACTGACTAGAGATTTCAAAGGGAATTATGAGCATTCAGGATGTTTCTGGAAGAAAGACTTGGTTCTAGCAAGCCAAGGGGACTGGGAGAGTCCTTTAAAATGTCCGACCATTGCACAGCAAAAACAGCACCATCCAGTACAGCAGAAAGATGGTTTCAGAGTGTACTTTGCTCTCCACTCCTTGACCAAATATTCCTTACAATATGATGCAGGTTGTTGCTGAGGAAGTAATTGTTAAAGTTCAGTGTAAGTTAGAAATATGACAGCTGTTGATCTGCTTCAATGGACTGATACTTAAGTAGTACCTGCTCAATGACCTGCTCGTTCACTGAACTCTGATCATGCCTGTCTCAGTAACTGGGGAACTTGGAGATTCCTCCTGATCCCTCACCTTCTTCAACCAAATTTCTAGCTTCCTTTTTTAAGGAAATAGCATGATCTCCCAGCTAATTTCACTCTTTCCTCCCAAAAATTCTCCTGTCCTCTTATCCTGTTTTCTCCCCCGTCCTCAGACACAGCTCTGCTATTGACAAGACAGTCAGTCTTTCTACTTTATTCAGTGCTGCTGAGCTGGACCTTCAGTTTGCAATTTTCTATCCCATCTGACCTATGAAATACTGTTTGCAAGTATTATTTTTAAGAAAAAGGTATTACTTGAATTATCAAGGTAGAGGTTGGTTAATACAGAAAAGACTCCTGTCTAAGCTGCCATTTGAATTTTTGACACTGTATTACCTGAACTAGATGTTTTCAAAAGTCATGCAGATGCATTTTGCACTCTGTCAAAAAGCTCTCACCTATGTTTCACCATCAGCAAGACAATGACACTGTTTAATACCTGTTGTTGAGAGACATCCAAGAGGTGCTTCTAAATCATCTCATCTTCTTTGCCATCTGTCTCAAAATGCTTACAGATAAAGATTAATTAGCAAATCATGAAAGAAATTGTCTAAACATAAAATAGTTGGGGGAAAAAAAAATTGCAGGCTCTTCACTGCATAATTCAAATCTAGATTTCCAAAGATTCTCAACTGTAAGCAGCCAAAATGCCTTTTCAAAATGTGTGAAGACTGTGTACTTGTATCTAATTGTTGTGACAAAATTGTAACAGCAAAATTTTAAGATCTGACTTGCTTCTTCTGTACGAATTGGCACATCTTATTTAGAGAGAAAACTATTTTATTACTCTACAAATGTGATTAAATGTGTTCACATATAAAGAATATAAGCATGTATGTGTGTAAGTATATATAATCACATCTATACACTGATCAGAGTAAAAACATTCTGCCTTTATTTCTATTAAAAACCAAATTGAACTTCTTGTAGAAAAAACGCTGTTTATGCCATGAGTGTCCAACCTTTTGTCTTGCCTGAGCTGCGCTGAGTGAAAAGAAATTGTCTAGGGCCACATACACATTTGTCACTCCAAAATTAAAGCCTCTCACTTATTTCCATAGAAACCACAACAGATACAAAGAGCACAATAACACTGTTTGATAGTGCAAGGTCTCAGCTACAAATCACGGTCATCACCATTAGCAAAGCATTTTCACTAGTCATGAACAAGAGCCTGCATGCCATGTTTGTAACAACCTGCACCAGCAGAGGTGACCCTTTGTCACCACTGCTGAAATGCATCACCCACCACCTCACTGCTCACATCCGCTCCTTGATCTCCATAAACATTCAGCAAGCATCAGTGAATGTCAATGAGTGCCATTTTTTCTATATGGAAAAATTCAATACCATACCTTTGCTTCATATGCATTTCCATGTCAGACACCATTTTGTCAGACTGCCCCTCTGCTGCCATCTGTCTCATGGCAACAACATGTAATGGAATATTGGTGGGAAGGTTCAGCCTTTACTGCCATACCACAAACATTCACCTCTGATGTCATGGGCCAGGATCATAAAATATGAGGCATTACTTCCAGAGCAGCCCTCATTAAATATATATTATCATTAATGTGCATAAATAGCAAAGCTTATTTTAATTTAATTTTATTTTTTAATTAAAACTCTGCCAGGGCAGATGGCATGGGGCGGCTGCACTGTGGGCTGTGCTGTGTCACATGCAGTCCATGGGTGCAAATTGATCTTGCCTGGTTTATTCCTAATACCAATCCATTCTCACTTTCCATAATCGAGCAAAATCTCAACAAGCTTTTTTAAAAGTCTATTTATGCTTGTCCTCTAACCTATGTTCCTGGTGAATAATCTTGTGGAAGGAAATAACGTTGCTTGGGGAAAAAAAAAAAAAAAAAAAAAAAAGGAAAAAAGGAAAAAAAAAGATCTTAAAGAATTCGTTTGGGCTGGGGACATAATGTAATTTAAGTACAGCTTGAGGTTGTTCCAGGTTTGGTGATGTTAAGGTACTCAAGCAGCAAACCATGCCAACAGCTTCTGTTTACTGAAGGAGACTAACTATATGAAATTAACAGAGAAAGCAAAAGGTCAAGGCCAAAGGCTGAAAATGTAGATTTTTAATTTTACTAAAAACCTTTCCAACTGGAAAAATGGGGTCAAAAGTTAAAAGAGGGCACTCTCAACTTCCTTGTTAATATTTTACTCATGAGACATTTCGAAAGTGTAGCAGGTGGACTGCAGACAAGACTTCTCTGATGTCTGTGGGAGCAACCACATTTTGACTGTGGTTGTTGATCACCTTGGCCAAAACTAGGTTTTGTTTTGCAGTGCATTCATGGAAAACTGTATGAATTTAGGATTCCATCTGCTCAGTATGAAACCTCTAAACTGGGACTTCTGTGTAGTTCAGATATCTAAACCCAAGCAATTATTGTAGCTATATCAGATGAATCAACAGCCTGGCAGCTGCTAAACCACATAGGCCACTCCTCTTGATGAAGGTCTCAGTTTAGTGGACATTCTCCAAGCATGTCTAAGCCATACCATTTGCAACCCCTTATTTTAGAGTGTTGCTTTGAATAAGAGAAATCTTATTTGTCTTTTTTTCTGTGGTAGACAATAATCCGAGCACATGTCAAAAATTCACGTATCCTGAGAATTGTACACACATCTGGGATCGCCCTGAGCTAAGTGCAGCACCTTGCTCTTGGTCTCATCGAACCTCATTAGGTTTTCATGGGCTCACTTTTCAAGCTTTCAAGAAGGGATGGCATCCCTTCTGTCTGTTCTATCAACTGTACTGCTCAGTTTGGTGTCACTAGCAAACTTGATGAGGGTGCACTTGATCCCACTATCAACATCATTGATAAAGATGTTGGTGAGCACCAGTCTCAAGATAAACGCCTGGAAGATGCCACCCTCCACCAGCCTCCACCTGCACTTGAGATGTTGACCCCAGTTTCTCAGCGGCTGCAACAATCTAACCAGTTCTTTATTCAGTCTGCATTTGCAGTTGGAGACTGGTGTGACACATGGAATAGCTCACAGCAGTGCCATCACAGGTATACACCGGCTTGCTGTCATGCAAAGTGATTAAATTGCTGTCCATTTCCTTATTTTTCAGATCTATCTCGTGTATCAGCAGATTGCAAGCAGCGTATGCAGAGCATTCCAGCCTATTCTGGTAGTAATGAGAGTGCAATATAAGATACAAATTATTCTTGTTCGAGGTGGGGTATAAATCATAGGAAGATATATTTTTCATGGATTGGAAATTTTTATTTATGTTGTGTTTTTCTTTTTTTTCTGATTGCTGCATTTCATATTGCTAACTTTACAAATATGACATTATGACTATGATACAAATGATTAAATTAATAAAAATGTCTGTCCTCCTTTAACAGCCACCTTTCTACAATATATCATAAAGAACGTTATCTCCAGTTGCAGCTGAGAATGGATTTAGACATATAACAAGATAAAATAATCTTCTCAATTTTCTATTAAACTAAACTATCCTGGGAGGGCTGGCAGACTTCCCGAAATGAGCAATCCATCATCTGCTTCAAATGATATTATTATTTGTATTTCAGACTTTACTCCCCTAATCCCATTATTTTTCAATGCAATCTTTTCACTGCTAAAATAATAATAATTAAAAAAAAAAAAAAAAGGATTAAGGAAGAGGCAAATCTTTGGTGCCCATTAATATTGGAAATGGTCTTCATTTATAAGTATTTTTGTGCACATCAGTGCTTTTAGACCAAAAGTATATCTTCATCTTTAAAAACATCAGCTCATCGTGCATGACTCTGAGGCATGAACCTGTCCAAAAAAAGCATTATGCACTATATGGTTTCTAGTACACCAAAAAAGGATGCAATCATTGCTGATCAAAGAGGAGATGCCCTGTGTGGACTTTGTGCTCCTGGAAAGCTTGAAAAGTCTTCTTTGTTTGAAAACAAATAAAAAAATATGAATACAGTAATTATTTCCACATAGCCTGGCATAAAATAATACTTTGTTCAGCATGCCAGCTTTAACATGCCATCATCCACAAGCAGAGAATACCAGTAGTAATATTCAGAAGAAGCCAAGGCAAATAATTTCATTGCTCTGTGACCCAAACCCACATCCATCACTAAGGTTTTAGACTAATTTAAATAGGCACTGAATCATTCTAAAGATCTGATGCATCTAATTAAACAGTTGCAAAGATGGCCTCAGAGGAAAGAAAAATCTCTGCACTATTATTACCCCCACCACAGGTGTAAACAGTGGGTACTGTGTGACAGGGCCTCAAATGCCCTCCTGGTCAAGAGTGGCAATTTTGGCACACACAAACAGCTGAAGGACATATGACCTCTCATACCTGCAGTTTGATGCACGGTCTGAATACAGCCTTATCAGCCTCTTGAATGCTGGGTTTATACAATTGACTTCTGAATGATGTAAGATTGGGCTTAGTTTTATTTCTACCAGAAACCCTCTTAATTTTGAAGAGGTTTTTTTTGATATGGGTTACAAAAATGCAGGAGTTCTTCTCCCTGCAGAAACATTGCACTTGGCTGGCACAGTGAAAACAAAGGGATAAAGTACTAAACATCAAAAAAAAAAAAAAAAAAAAAAAAAAAGGAGTATTTTCTTCTTCTTTTGAAAAGTGTTTTGTTTGTGTTCACCTCTGAGAAAGTCATCCATATTTCTTTTGCTCGCGGAACAAACAAACAAACTACAAAGCACAAAACTGCCCCAACTGTAAAAGCCTATGCTATTAAAAGCTTTACAGAGGTCTGAATAATAAGAGAGTCTTTATGATGTCTGCAGCATTTCAGATAAAACCCTGTTACTTCCATGTCTTTCATGTACCAGCTTCCTAAAAACAAACTAAAATAACTTCATATATTATTGGGCTGGGATTTTTTTTTTGTTTGTTTCATTGTTTTTCATTGAGAAGAACTCCTCTGCTATTAACTTAAGCAGAAAACATGAAGACTACTGATACACTGACCTTCGTTTGGTATGGGGTTTTCCAGGACTAACAGAATATGTCATATCTGAAGACCTGACTGGCTCAGGGGTAATTTAACAAGTATTGCAACCTATGATCTATAAGCAATAACACAAAGTAGAAACAGCAAATAATCATGGATCCTAAAGGTTAGCCATCATTCAGGACCAGATTAAGTAATGATGACTCAAAGCCAGACTGCACTGTGTATTCAAACTACTAAAGTGCAAAGGACAAAAAAGAAAAATCCCCGAAAACTGAGCCAGCAATAAGTGGTCATGCTTAACTATGGAGAAAAATGCATGACAGAAGCATAGAAAAAAAGATGCCGATGGGAGGTACAAAACCATTCAAAGAAGTGAGTTCCAGAGTGACACCATAAGGCTATAATTGTTATAAACACCTACTTGTGGTTCCAATGAACTCTGCTCACTTGACAGGCAAATGCATTAGATCTTAAGAAGGAAATAATTAAAAAAGTATAGCAGCCATTTCATCTGAAAGAAATCAGTTTAAAAAAATAATTTTGGGGGATGATCACATCAGAATGGTCTGCCCTTTTTATACTTCAAGGCAAGAAACATATTTAAAATCTTATCTCTAGCTTTGTCAGAGATAAGAAATTAACACACATTAAGAAGCATGAAATTGTCCCTATGTTACAAGCCAAAGTCAAGAAAAAGGCTTTCCTTCAGATCCTCAAGGTCAATCTGTGCTTCTAGCAAAAAAAAGGTAAAAAAAGAATAAAGAAAAGGGGTATTTCCTCACTGACTTTTGAAGCAGAAATGTTCCCTTTATGATGCTTCTGGGTTCTCAGGGATGAAGTCAGGGATACGCACCTACTCCGAAGAGAGAGATCACCTCACACAGCAGCCATCAGAAATCATTTACCATTTTCAAACTACAAGTTAGTAATAAAAACTGGCAATGTGAGCGATTTTCTGCACTGTCCTAATTGTGCTCCCAAGTCTGATGGCAGGCAAAAATTACCTTCCTTCAGACCTGAGTCAAGATAAAATGCAATGTTTCTATTATACCATGAAGAGCTGTTATCTTATGCACTCACTGACGGACATGTCATCTTCACCAACCACACCCTGCTGGCACACAGGTTCTCTGGAAGGTCTCTTTCCTTCCCCATTTCCTTGGGCTGTTTCTGATTAAAAATTGGGTAAAATACAGACGTTGCCCTGGGAGCTGGAACCAACAACAGATGCACACATCTCTTGCACTGCTTACAGACTTTTTACATGGACCCAGAAAGTTTAATATGCAGTACTGGCCTCAAAACTTGAGCAGTAACTAGAAAATCATAGGATCATAAAATCATTTGAGTTGTAAGGGACCCCCAAAGGTCATCTAGTCCAACTCTTCTGCAATGAACAGGAGCAAAATGCAGAATTTCTCATCTTCATTTTCACTTGGGGAAATAGTTGTTACTCCAGGCAAGTACTACCCAACCAGAAAGGCCAGAACTGCAGTTAACTCCTGGCAGTACATGATTGCATTATCAGAGAAATGACAACCTATTCACCCCAGTTCTCGAGCCATTAGCAGGCTGAGCCTGGCTATGGGCATAGGATTTCTGTTCTTCGAGAACTCCTAAGCAACAAGCATAGCACCCTTTTTTGAGGACAGTTGTGAGGGGATATTACACTGAAATAGCAGATGCAATCACAAAGGCACTTCAGTTAGATGCCTCAGAGACTTCTTCCATTAGATATCCCAAGCAGAGATAAGGCAACCCCTTATTGATCATTATTAGAGGCTTAGCTTCCGAAGAGGCTCAATCCTAAGTGCATAACATTCACAAATGCTACTTACACTTCTTCTCCTGAAGCATGCTGACTGGTGTAAATCCTACTATTCCACCATTCATAGCACAGGGACCTTCACCTCCCAATTAGGTGGGCTGGGGCGGAGCGGAGTCAGGATAGACCCTATAGAGAGTGCTACTGAACCAGCACAAACTGCTCAACGTACATCTGTACAGCTCATGGCATGGAGATTCCTAATTAATTCAAATCTTATGCATGAATAACTTGCTTTTACTACCTTTGATCATTTGTCTTGTAAATAGCATTGCTTCTGACTTCTGAGCCAAAAGCGTGCAAACATTTCTAAGTAGTCCATTCCATCTGATGCAAATGTTTCAATAGATACCAAGTTTAAAATACTCTTTTACAATTTGTTTAGACTGTTCTAAAACATTTTGTAGAGTCAAAGTATTACAAGGACATTTCACACATTTGAAAAACATAATTAACTTCCAGCGACAAAGTAAATCACTAAAAAAATGTTTTCTTCTCTCAGTTTCATTGAGTTCTCCAATGTACTACGTCTACACTGGGAGCTGCTAATTACTAACATCATTTTCAAGCATAATTAATGTTTTTAGACACATCCAGCTGCTAATTCCATTACCAAATTCTTCTCATTAATGGTATCTATAAAGGCAATTTCAAATATAGAATTAAGTGGAAAGGCTTAACAGCTTGTAAGTGTGCGTGCTTGATATTCTTAGCTGCAGAAAGGAAATCACTGATAGGGACATCATCAGTTAAACTGGAAAGAAAAAAAAAGCACAAAAAAAAAAGCACCTAACTGGCTGTAAGCAGAGCCATATAAAAAAGCTCCTTTAAGTCAACGGAGCGTATGATCCTTCCTTTCATTCAAAAATAGTATTTTTGCACAGACCGTTTTGCTTTTACAGTAACAGGGTTTAGCAGTTAGTCATGTAACCATTCAAATAAGAATGTTACAGTTTGAACACTGGTTGTAAATCTTTCAGAGTGATAAATGAAAGATAATAACCCCTTGATCAATGTAACATTTATTTATTCATCTGGGAACATGGCGAGGATACCACAGGCAACAACTCTGCCTGGAGAACATGGCTTTCACGTAAACTGTTCTGGCAGAAACACACATTTAAATAATCAACCAAATCATCACCTTGCTATTTCTATCTTAAAAGAAAAACAATAAACAAACAAAAAGAGAACTGAAACATAAGACCTGAACAAATGAGCAGTCCAGAAGTTAAGCTATTGGATGTCTATACCAGCCTCAACATCAGTCCCTGTTTGCAAAAGTAGCAACACTCAGCACTGACAATGCAACGTCCATCTACAACTGGACTGACTGTACTTGTACCATGAGACCTCCCCATGGCTGCAGTCAGTTTGTCCCATCAGCGACAGTGTAACAACATCCTGCAAAGCGCTATACAGAGAAGTGAAGTTAGCATGAAGTGACTGATCAAACCACAGCATAAATCAAGCAGATTTTTCCATTTAGTGTTAATATTTTGGTGTATAATCTAAGCAGAAGGGACCAGGAGAGGATGCAGTTTAATGTAAACTATTTGGAGTGAAAGGTGTGATTTTGCCTAGTGAGATCTCCCCCTCGCAATCCAGCTCACAGACAGAGTCAGTGGCAACCTCGGGGTCGGGGGAGATCTGGGACATCCTATCAAAAGGGTCCTCCCGGTTTTCCTCACAATCAACCACATTTGGGATCATGTTCACATACGCAGTCACTATCTCCTTATGGAAAAGGGTGTCCTGGTTGTACGAGATGAGCTCATTGCTTATATTAACGGTCTCCACTGGAGTGCTCGAGCAAAACTGGCCACATCCCAGGAGGTTGGAGAAGACCTTCCTGAAGTCAGCATTGAAGGCATAGATGATGGGGTTGAGGGAGGAGTTGGCCCATCCAAACCAGACGAAGATGTTGAAGGTGGTCTCGCTGACGCAGGGGAGCCCAGCCCGGGGGTCGCTGGGTGGGCTCTCGCAGAAGGGCACCATGCAGTTCAGAATGAAGAAGGGCAGCCAGCAGCAGACAAAGACGCCCATGATGATGGAGAGAGTCTTCAGCACTTTGGTTTCTTTCCTGATGGAGGACTTAAGGGTGGTGTGATGATGGCAGTCAACGTGGTTGCTACGGCAGCTCTGCGCGTGCTCAGCCGCCCGCTCCAGTGAGGAGATGCGACGGATCTGCACCTGGGCAATGCGGTAGATCCGCGTGTAGGTGACAATCATGATAGCCACTGGGATGTAAAAACTGATCAGGGAGGAGGAAATAGCATAAGTCCTGTTGAGGCTGGAGTCGCAGCTCTCCGATGACCCAGGGATAGTGTTGTTGCTCCCATAGGTGCCATCGGAGGGCGTCATTGCTGCCAGTGCCACCCATGTGGTGCTCATGTCCTCTGCCCAGGTGGTGAAAGCACCTGCTGCCTCCAAGCCAGTACCGAACCTATCCTCGATGTACCCAGTGGCAGCAGCAGTGGCAGCATCCCCACCTCTGTGCCAATTGAGCTGGACTGGGATGAAGGAGATAAGCACAGACAGTGCCCAGGCCACTCCGATCATCACTAGGGCCAGCCGCTGGGTCATCTTCCTCTCGTACCGGAAAGGGCTGGAAATAGCCCAGTACCTGTCCACACTAATCACGCACAGGTTAAGGATGGAGGCCGTGGAGCACATGATATCGAAGGCCACCCAGACGTTGCAGAAAGCCCCAAAGGGCCAGTAGCCGGCCACCTCAGCCACCGCCTTCCAGGGCATGACCAGCAGAGCCACCAGCAGGTCGGAGACGGCCAGCGACACGATGAAGATGTTGGTGACCTTGCTCCGCAGGTGCCGGTAGCGGACGATGGCCGCACACACCAGCACGTTCCCAAAGAGCGTCCAGAGGATGAGCAAGGCGAGCAGGCTGCCCGCCGCCACCTGCGCAGCTCCGGGGGCTCCCGCTTGTACCCTCGCCCCGCCGGGGGTTCCCGCCGGGGGCGGCAGAGGGCTGCGGCCGCCCCGCAGCATGGCTTGCGGCTACCGGCGGCGGCGGCGGCGGGGCGGCGGCGGCGGCCGGGGAGCGCCGAGCAGCC
>NW_024884475.1:11667996-11934262 GCF_019232065.1 Centrocercus urophasianus | reverse complement strand
GCCCGCGCTCACCGCTCGGCGTGCCCCTGCCCGGCCGCTCCGCTCAGCTCTGTTCCACTCGGCGCTGCTCGACGTGGCCGCTTCGACGCCAGCTCCGCCCGCCCCGCGCTCGACGGAGCTCCCCCGTCCCCGCTCCTCTCTCCTCCCTTGTCTCACCTCTCTCCTCGCTCCCCGTGCCGGCCCCCGCCGCCCTCTGAGCATGCTCGGCGCCGGGGACGCCCCGTCCGGTCCGGCGGAGAATGGAGTAGCAAAGCGAACGCTAAATCGAGTACGGGTCGTCCGTGCAGTTGTTGCTTCGCTGTACGCGGTTCCACCGAAGGGAACGGGGAAACGTGTCCCGGTCCCGGGGACGGTGGGACTGGAAGGGGCCGTGGAGAGCGGGGCAGGGCGGGTTTCTCCGGGCGTCTGAGGTTTGGCACAGGGAAAGAAGCTGGTAAAGGACTCCCGAGTGTCCTCGTCGCTGCTCTTCCGTGGGATGCATCGTTTGTCTCCGTAGGGCTCGACGCAGCCAGCAGGAAAGAAGCAGACACGGTGCGATTGGACTCGCCGTGAGCTGGTATAACACCCGTGTTTCAAACATAGTGCAGTGACTTTTATTTAAAATACCTTTATTTTCTTTTATTTTTTTAACCCTTCGATAGGACCAGAACCATCCCTGACTGAGCATCCCGTTCGGGATGCACGAGGCAGTAGCAGCTGCCCCTCCGCTGCGGGTGGGACCGGGCAGAAACCTCAAAGACCTCCTGGATCCAGAGTGACAAGAGCGAGGATGCAGCGACAGTGTTTCTAAATGCTGAAACAACAGAAGCTCGGCAACCTTTTGGGCAATTTTCTAAAAGAAAAACTGGAGCTCCACTTTAGCTCTTGCTAAAGAAATTGGCACTGCTTTTGCACGTTTAAGCCGAGTTATATTTAATATCGGAGGGAGGCTATAGCTTTTGTCACTGAGCTCTGAGCGTGACTAAAGCGGGGATGCTGAGGCACTGTGTTGCTTGCACAACCCAAGCGGTGCCTCCTGAGATGGATGTAGGAAGGAACAAATCCCACAGGTATTTGTGCACATGGCCCTGAAGCCACTGATCCCGAAACGTGGACATTTTGTAAAACAAAAATTAGTGACCTGATTTGCTTGTTTAGCATGCATGCATTGCTTTGGTGGTGCAGAGGTGTGCATAGACATGTAAACACATTTATGTATAATAGTGATAGCATGCATGCATACAGTCACTATGTTGCCAGCTATGTGTTAGCTATTTGAACACACACACACATAGCTTTTGTGCATGACAACAAAAGTAGCCTGATAATAACAGGACAGCACAGAGCTTGGTGGCTCGGCACCAATGAGCAGCAGGCTGGCTGCCCTCCTCCAGAGTGTCAGGCGAGGTGCTCTGACCCATCAGAACAAGATGGTCTGAGCTCTAAATGGTCAGCATCTAAAGAATGGAGTTGTATTCTGCTTTCTGCAGGACCTCCAGAGAGCTACGCAAAGTTGAGAGGAATTTTTGAAGTGTATCTGCATAGCAATATCTGGATGTCTCTGATTCCTGTGTAGCTGAGAATTCAGATATGATCCTCTCTCATCTATTTTTTAGCAAATGCTCCTGAGCTCCAGCTACTGTGAGCTGGAGTGAGACACCAAGGTCAGGCTCTGAGCAGCCTGATTCAGCTGTAGGTGTCCCTGTTCATTGTAAGAGAGTTGGACCAGATGGCCATTGATGGCCCCTTCCACTCTAATGATCCTATGATTCTATGATGATTCTATGAAGTTGCCATCAGAGGTCCTATGGAAAAAGTTGGCTCACTTACTGGATCCATGGGCTCGTGGAAGTGCAGTCTGTAGTGGTGACCCAGCACTGTGTGCACTCTGAACTCATTCCAAGCCTCAGCAGTGCACCAGGCATTCACAATACCTTCAGTGCGGCAGACAAAGCCACGCTGTGTGCCATGGCAGTTGGTTCAGCAGAGGAAACAAGGGGAGAAAAAACAGCAGTTGCACTGCTTGCAGTGCATCACTGGAAGTAGAACTGGGCCCAGGGCCATGGTTTAATGGGGACAGTTACAGATGTTGTAGTATCTCACCCATTTCATCAGTATCTTTCAAGCCTGTGATAAAATCTTTCAACATTTATAGGATACAAGCATCCTTTTTTTACTTTCTGTAGGCAGTTTGCATATAAATATCATTTTAAGAGTGTCCATTAAAGCACAGCTGTCACTTGCTGAGAGATTTGGGGTATTTTTTTTCATCCTGATATCATCTCTGTAATGGCTTTGTGCTTTTCCTACAGAGCTTCATCTCGTTTCTCTCTTTTTATTTTATTCACCTGTTAGAATCCTCTCACAGCTGGCGGATTGGAAGTAATGGAATTTAACTGCTATTGCAATGCTTCTGAGGGAAAAAACAGTTTGCAGTTCCTGATTCTTGAGATGTGTGTTTTACTGCCACTCCTTCCTTTCCTTGCAGCTCAGTTTACTTCCACTTCAAAATACAGAAATGCACTGTTCTGAAAAAAGACATTCATTCAAAAGCAGGTGATTAGCAAAATTATCACACTCTCACTAAGAGATACTTAGTGCAAAGAGATAAAAAATAATTAAGGCCAGAAGGAAGGTCAAAGCTATAGACATAGACGTACTACTAAGGGCTGGGATACAAAAACTCCTCACCAGGCAGCTCTGATCAATTAGATTCCAACTCAGGTAAGGTGTCTAGAAGTCACAGAATCATAGAATCATTAAGTTTGGAAAAGACCACTAAGATTATCCAGTCCAACCATCAGCACATCCCCACCATACCCACTGACCACGTTCCTCAGTGCCACATTACCACAGTTCTTTAACACCTCCACCACCTCTGTGGCGGCCTGTGCCAGCGCCCAATCACTCTTTCAGAGAAGAAATTTTTCCTGACATCTAACCTGAAGTCACTGTGTGTGATGCCATATTGGTGAGGCAGCTGTGCTGCTCTTAGCTTTGGAGGTATGCTCAAGTGGAGCTCTGTTTAGCTTAAGCTCCATTGATTTCATCCACTGAAGCTGAAATGCTGCAGAGGAATGGACAAAGCTGCGTATATATATAGAAAGAGAAGATGTTGAGTAAGGAAGGAAGAAGAGAGGACTGATGTCATCAATTTGTTCAGCACAGAAAAATCCTTTAGACTTGGTTCTGTTCTGCAGTATATATATATCTAGGCAAATGAGTTGTAAAAATTGTTTGGGAAACTTCCTGAGCTGAGCAGAGAGCACCAGAAGGGTTCAAAAGAGCTGGAAATATCTGATGAGTGAGGGATGTTTCCTGGTAATAGGCCTTTTTTCATCTTTCAGGTAAGGTTTTAAAACTGCAGTGGCTGGAAACTGAATTGATGGGAAATCAGGGCATAGATAAGGTGCATGGTTTGAACAGCGAGGACAATTAGTAGCTGACACGATTGATTTGAGATTGTAATGGATTTGCCGGGTTTGAGATCTGAAATTCAAGGCTGAGTGCATTTCTTAACGGTGGTGCCTCCACTCCCCAGCAGCTCATCCTGGCAGCAGACAGGGGTCTGGAGGCTGTGCAGGGAGGAAAGCAATTGCAGATGATTACAGTTATCCCTTCTGGCTTTAAAACCCATCAGTGTTTTTGTTGACTTGAGATTGTGATGGATAGTGTTAATTAGCCAGGTGAGAGAATAAACAGCCCTCCCAGTACTTCTGTTGATTTTTTTGGGGGGGGAAGAAAGGGGGGATGTGATATAGTTCCCACACAAGTTGTTGGTTGTTCATGCTTGAAGTCATGAAGTAATTGATGTCACCAAAAGAGATTTCCACAGACGTTCTTTTCCTGTTGTTCATACTGGCCCTGACTACTTAAACTCATGGTAAAAGATGAAAAACGAATGTCAGTCACAACAAAAGGCAAAGGAAACAGAACTTTTGTTAATATGTTTTCCTGGTCAACTTAGTTCTTTCTGTAATTTCTATTGCATAAAATATGATTTTTTTTAATATCCATAACAGTATTGTAAAAACTCATATTGATATTTTTCAGGGGTTACAGAAGGTGCAGATAATACAGCAAGAGATCATATGATGAACTACTAAAGATCAGAAGTTTTGAAGAAAGATGAAGAAAAAAGAAGATATATTGATTTGTGTAATGATAAAATATGTACTCTCATTGCATGCATACCCACATCCTATGTGAACATCTGTTCTCAGAAAATTATCAACATATATAAGCTATTTTGATTATCTAATACTAATCATTTCAATATTTTTGGATCAATAACTGGATCTGTGAATATTGAATGGCATGTGTAAATTATAGATTTTTCTTGTTAGTTACCTCTATTGGAACGTTTGCTATCAACATCTCTGGATCGTACTCTGCCCATTAATTCTGAGGTGGTCTTGCACAAAATGAGCAGTAAAATCCAGTCATTTTTGAGTAGCATGGAATAGTAATAGCAATTTCAGTGGTGCAAATGAGCTATGTTCATAAAAATTCTGGTAGAATACAAGGACTCAGAGAACAGTCACTCTGTGTGCTTTTAATCACAGAGTCACAGCATTGCAGGGGTTGGAAGGGACCTCAAGAGATAGTGAGTCCAACCCCCCCGCTAAAGCAGGTACCCTACAATAGGTCACACAGGTAGGCATCCATACAGGTCTTGAATATCTCCATGTCCCTCTTTTACAAGTCAGCAAAAATGTATCGGCAACTTAGCGCAGCCCTGACTGGGCTGTTAATGTGAAAACACGAGGATCATCCCAGCCAGAAAGAATCTGGGAGCAGGGAAGGTCAGCAGCTGCATCTTGACCTCCCAAGGAACATAGGTGGTATCTCGTGGGGCTGGATGAGGAATGGATGAGGAACTTCCCTTCTGGTAGGCAACTCTGGGACAGAATGGAGCTCAGAGGGGAACGGGACCCCCATAGTGGTATGGGGGACAGCAGTGTTCTCACAACACTGCAAATGCTCAGCAGAGAACTGTGCTTTGAGGAGGCTTTATAGATGGGCCAACAGTTGGAGATGATTTATTAGTGGCTCTGAACTTCTTAGGGGCCATATAGGACCGGGACTAAACTTTGTAGTTCAGGATTTATTTCAGGGAAGAATTACAGTTTCAAATTTATAAACACAAGTGGTATGAATGAGCACTTTTGTCACTTTGGGATAATAGCTGTAAATGACTGCTTTTACTTAGTCCTGCTTATTTATTTATTTATTCCTCAAGTAAGCCTTGAAATAAAATGCTCTTTTACAATAAACTTGTCTAATTAATCTCAATAGCATAGTATCAGCAACATCAGCAACCCTACTGCAATGAGCCTAAGGACTACTTCATATGTGTATGTGCCACCACAGAGCACAGTGCAACTGCTGACTAAGACATCAGTCTGCCAGCACAGGACAGAGTTGTATGGGGACTGACAAAGACAAACCTAAATTTATTCTTCTATCCATACATGAGACAGCAAAGCTATTTATTCTAACTTGTGAATAGCCATTGGGATACTGAACAGAGGCATTTCAACATACAGTATGTCTACAATTGCCATCCTGTTGGTTTCTCCTTCTCTAAAACACGTAAGGAAAGGCAAAGCAGAAACTGTCACTTTTTCAAGAACCTCTACAGCACCATTATGACCCCTGATCTGGATGACATCAAATCAGAGGAAGGAATATAAGGGTCAAAAACATGCAGTCCAATAATTCAAGGGAGATAGCTCAAATTCTGCAAGTCATAGCCACAGTGGATTGGCATAGTGTGCAGCTTTGCAACGAAAAGAAGCCTTGGCATAGGTCAATGCAGGAAAAAAATAGATGAAGAAGAGGACAGCACTGTGTGGAGCTGATCCAGGCTGACATCAGTTGTGGCAACTGGTCAGCAGAGGATTCATTCTGGGAATGGCTTTGCCCTCCTCCTGTTTGAAGGTGCCAGTGAGATCTGAGCTGTTAAGCCAACAGTTCATCCCTATCAACCTCATGTTAGTAAAGCAGAGACTGAACCCAGTGAGATTTTCTCTATGTTATTTTGGCAGTGTTGGCCAATCAGAAATCTCATATATGTTGACTTGCAAGATATGCTAAAGGACTACCTTTGCCTTGGGCATTCAGCACAGGTAACTGTATGTAGACTTGTCTTCATCAAGCATAAAATGTGCATTGATCTGAGAAAAAAGAGTGGCCAAAGGGAACAGTGGGTTCCAAAATGTCAGGGCATTACAAGGACAGGAGTATTCCATTGAGATATTGTCTGCATGCCTTCATCAAAGAAAAGGCTGTGGATCAAGTTTCCAATTCCCAATTTGGGAATTGTTTGTTGCATATTAGCTGTATTGATTGCAATAATTATCTAGAATAAGTAAATACCATATCAGGATTTGAATTTTAATTTCAGAACAATTTGCAACTACTTACTTTTGCTGCCATGACCCTTCAAGTTAAAAATAACAAGCTAATGCAATTTATTTTAGTACAATTGACAGAGATTTGTGTCCTGAAAAGTGACAGTTTATATTAGGCAGAGCAGCATCTCTACCTAAAAATAAAATATAGTCAAGAGAATTGCAGTCACATGGAAGTCTAACACCCATTTCTGCTTTGACAGAATAACACAAAGGTCTATGAGGTGGTTTCCCTCCTGGAGTAACTTAATCTGTTAATGATGCCTCACTAATGTACTTTATTTCAGTGTCTGATCCCCACCTAGTGGCATACAGATCATGCTGGCGTCTGGTTTACCTGTACTTGTAACTGCGTACCACAGATTCAGTCTCAGTGACATACTCAAGCACAAACCTGAGGTCAGATGCAAGCACTGCCATCTCAGAAAGAGTGGTCAGGCACTGGAATGGGCTGCCCAGGGAGGTGGTATCACCACCCCCAGAGGTGTTCATGAAACATATAGAAGTAGCACTGAGGGACATGGTTAGTGGGTACTGTGCTGATGGGTCCATAGTTGGATGAGATGATCTTAGTGGTCTTTTCCAATCTTGAATGACTCTATGATTCTATGATATTTTCCTGATATACTGAAGTTTTTATTCGTGATTGTTTTTGTACTGGACAGGTTTCCCAACAGAATGAACAAATAAAAGAAAATTAAAGGCTTGGAGGAATGAAAGCCCTGAAAAATATTTAATTGCATAATAAATTAAAATGAAGAAGTTATGGTATTCTTGTTACTCTTGGCTGTGTGGAAGGGGCTGCTCTTCACTCGGCTTTGATTGAAATGTTGACACACTCCCTGGCAGCAGTTGATATATGTGCTTTTTTCACAAGCTGGCTTTTAATTGCAGGATACTACAGTGACGTTCAAGCAAAGGTTTACAGGGAAATAAACACAGACCAGCCACTTTTTACAAAAGTTTTTATATAAACTTATATATGTTGTGTAAACACACTCCTCTGCCTTTCAGTTGTGCTTCATTTGTGAGGAGTCAGTGATTCAAAGCCAGCTGGACATAATCCCACTCTGCTCAGAGCTTTTGCAGGAGAAGGCAGAACATAGTCAGGACATAGTAGGTGCCCAAGCTTAGAAAGGTCTCTGTAGATTTGATCTTGGAGAATTTATTTACATGATGCTCAATGGAAGACACAGTTGGTTTGTTTTTTTTTTTAGATGAGCTTATCATCCTCATAAACACTTTTAATTCATCAGTCAGTGGAAAGAATCATGTGCTTAAATTATTCAGACAGTTTCCCTCTCTGCTGTTCTTTGGAACTGTCCCCTTCTCTGCACTGATATAGATCACAAGTAGGTCATGCAACACAGGAATACTTGCAAAATGATCAAATTGATCGCTGTAATTTTTTAAAAGTGATTAAAAGAGGAAAGTTTAAAGATTGTGAAATACTGATAGAGGGAATTCAGTTCATTTAGAAAAACTCGACCATGATGCTTCCACCTTCTTCCATCTTAGATCAAGTATCAGTGACTCTAAAAGCCACTTAGAAAAGTCTGTGGTCACAGAAATTTGCCTCTCCAGGCAAATGCTTGAGGATAGCAGGAGTACTTCAATATGTTACCAGCCTTTATTTTTATACATAAATGAGCTCAAATGCTACCTAAGCATAATAAGATGATGTAGGAAGAAAGGGAGGGAGGGAAACTGAGGGAGTAGGAGAGTCACGATAAAGAAATTTCTGATTTATATTGTGCAGCAAAAATTCAGAGTAGTTTACTTACCTAAGGAATATCGGACTTGACCATGTTCTCTTTTTTAAAAAGTCTCTTTTTAGATAGTATTAAATTAGTCTTAATGGCATTCACTGGAGAGCACAAAAGTTGACAAACTCTCCCCCATAGGCACCTCTGAAACACAGCAATGGCAACAGTGAGACCAGGGTAAGTCTGCTCTCCAACCTCCAGCTACGTGCCTGAGTGACTGATTATATAGGCTAACTTTCTGCTATTCCTTATAGAATATATAGGCTATGATATACTGCTATTGTGGAAATACACCAAAGAGAGAGAGAAAAAAAGAAGTTTGAAAGCAGCTGTTTGGAACGGACCAGGGTGAACACTGATCAGAGGTAGATGTGACACCAAGTTAAACAATCTGATTAACATTCCTGGTTAAAAATTTCTTTCTTCAAAAGCTGTACTTCTAAAATGTTCATACTTGAAACTTTATGACTTACCATTGCATCAAGAATAATTTACACTAAGGTCTCGTTCTGTAAGATATTCTCTATTTGGGCAAAATGATATTTTTGGGTCAAATCCTCTTGTGAAAATCTCTCAGACTGTCAGACTGAAATCTGTTCTCCAGTTCCCTGAATCAATTAAGTCAGTGGGATTTCATCAGTGCAGCTTGGAACCAAATTTGCTCATTAGTATGGTTAAAGCATTTGCAGCCAGAATGCTGCTAACGTTAATTTTAGCACTAAAAATCAATTTAATACCGAAGGAAAATGAAATTATTTCAGTAGTGATGCTGAGAAAAAGAGAAGACTAAGTAATGACAGACAAAAATGCTAATGTTATTTATTTTTGAAAATTCCAAATGTGTGCCAAATTCTCAATACGGATTCTTTTCTGGCCCTAGGGATTAGTGAGTTCTGCTTTGGTTGAACACAAGTGTTAGAAGTCAGTGAAAGAGCACCACTTTTGGCTGAAGAATGACATGCGACCCATCCCACAAACAGAGCAGAAGCCAAAGGAATCTTTCTTTAACCAACCTTTGTTATTGTTCAAAGGTTGAAATGGAATTTGTGGGGCTACCTAGCAAAATGAGTTTTCTCCAATACCAGAAGTAGCTGGAAAGTTGATCCAGGCATTGGTTTGGAAGGAAGAAGAAAGCTTTATTTGGTGTTCCAGCTTGCCCTATTCATTCTGCTTGAAATGAAACTGGTCTGAGAGAACCAAGTGGAGAGAGCTTCATGAAAAGAGTGTGCAAGAAGGTGAGATGAGTCTACTCTGTTCCAGGGGAAAGATAGAAAAGGCTATGAGAGAATGAGGGCAGAAACCAATAGCAATGTGATAAACGAGCACAACAAGCAGCACCAGAAAGAGGCAGAGGTTACAATGATGTGATCAGGGGTGGCTCTAAGGAGCTGAAATTGCTCTGCAGGAACACAAGTGTTCTCATGCTCAACCTCAGTGGTGGTGAACCTAATTCAGACTTCAGGTTGCTTTACTTGATATGGGTTTTGCATCAGGTAAAGGAAGTAACAAAGCTCCTATGTATGTTATGGCTGTATTTGCCACAGAGTAGATTCGAAATTTAACTGCTATATCAAGAAACTCCTAGAAGGCATCAGGTAATGGTCTGTGTTTGCCCTCTAGTGGTACAAAGCCAAAATTTCCGTTCTGGTCCGTGATGTGAACAAAGCAGCTGAAAGCTGCGTTCTATCGGACCCCTGTAGGAGTATATACGGTTACCTTCCACCCAAGAGAACGAAGTACAAAGAAATTAGCAGCTACTAAGAGAAATTGTACAGGAAATTTAAAGCATTATGGCAACAGAACATATGTAATTTAAGCTACAAGATTAGATTTTTCTCTTTGAAAACGTTTCAAGGATGCGTGAATAAAGAACAGAAGAAAAAACTTTATTTCACGGTTATGTCATGGAGTAATTACAAGACAAGAGAGATGCATTAATAGGAATATATTTTATCAGAAGAACTTATACACAGCATGGTATCTAACCTACATGTTAGTTATTTGGTTTTCATGTCATATAGTTAGGAAAAAAATAGTTAAATATTGATTTTCCAGATATATATTCCAAATATTCAGAAAGTTTAATATAATTCCTATAACCCAACAAAGCAGAAAATATTTTCCTGTTTTACTATTAAAAATGTGTCTAGGAATTAAAAAGTGGGGTTTTCAGAGCATCCGTGACTCAGGGACATCAGTTGGTACAGCAGTCCTTGGGAATTTCCCTCAGAAGTCGACCAGTTGTTTTTTCCTTTCTTAAAAAACTTTCACAGGTCACAATGAATGAAAAAAGAGCAATGCAAACAGTTCAAACTCAGGACAAATTGCTGAATTTGACAAAACACGGATTAACTAGATTAAATTAACTTGACTATGTACAGTTAACACTAATATGATTTTGAAAAGTCTAAATGATAACACTACATATGTAACAAAATGCACAGATAAAAAATAAAAAAATATTACATGCTATTAGCTATGGTCCCTTCTCTTAGAAATATTTATTGAATCTTCTGTCTATTGAGCAGCTGTTGCTACGCTCACTCATTCATTCACTCTTTCATCTGTTATTTGTTTAATTAATTATTCAATCAATTGTTCACTGAGGGACCGTGTATGATCTATGTTTTGCAGTTGACTTCAAAGAGTGAGGCAGCTGAATGCATCCGATAGAAAATAGAAAAAGGCATCGCAAGGTTCACAACAATTATCCAAGGTTCAAAGCCAAAAACGATTTCTTCCAGCCCATTGTCGTATTCTGGGCGGCACCCAAAAGCTGGCGGTATCCAAAGCTGCAAGGGAAGAAAGCAATGCTATATTAATTATAAATGATGAGGGACCAGCCCATAATGACTGTGCTCCCATAAGCCTGCAGTTTAGTTCTGGAAATATCTGAGCCCTCCCTGTTACTGGGGCACAACGGCAGAGATTTCAGCTTTTACTGTTCATAGTTTTTTTACGCTTCCTTTATGATGACTAAAAAAGTTAGATTCCCTGTTCAGATAAACTCTGTTCCCCAAAGGCATATCTACTTACTCTTCCAGAAGAATTAAAATTTACTTGCTACAGACTATGGAGCCCTGTAATTTTAACATACTTATAAGGCTAGACGGGTTAGGAAGATTTGGGTAGTAGCTTGTGATTTACGTTCAAAATGCCTTACCGAAAGGTTGCAGAGGAATAAAAATGCAGCAATGTTCTTCAGAATTCTCCTCTTGTTGTCAGCCACCGAGCTCCTGCTGCAGAGGGAGAACTCAGAGGCAAAATGCATGCCCGAATCACCTCCCTGACTTGTCCCTTCATTGTCACCGCTGCTCCCAACAGGTCCTCTGGCACAGATGCTGCCACGGAACAGGCATGGCAACTCCCCAACATCCTGGGCAGCGTGGCCATTGTAAATCTCCTTGTATGAGGGTGTAAGTGTCAAAGTGCTCCCTCGAGACACTGTCACTATTCGAAGCGTTTTAACATCATCATTCACCTTCTCCTGCTCACGATGTATGGATTCAATGATAAAGAGATTCTGAATGTATTTCTCAATGATGACCAGGACGGAATAGGGCAGATTATACCAGGTGTATTTGGGATGAGCCTGAGCACAGATAATCGCTAGGATGGAGCCCCAGGATAGGAGCCAGGACCCGGCAGCTGTGCCGACCAGCAGCTCTGCATCCAGTTTTCGAGCGGGATTTTTGGAGTTGTCCAACGACCTATCGTCCAGTCTGTAGATCAGCAGGGCAATGACTCCAGCTGTGCACATGAGAGCCAGCACAAAGATTGCATGGAGGTAAAACATTGTCAGTGCTAACTCGCTTTTGATTTTCGAACGTCCAATCTGGATTAAATACACCACAACAATTGCTATTGTGCTAGTTAACACAATTAGTCCAAAAATCATCCCAACGGTTATGCCGTGGAATTTGAATGGAGTTTTGTATTGCTGATGGTGTTCTACTTTGCGGCCGATGTTCTTCCACAGGACATAGAGCATTGTGGATGCTAGAATGTGGTATTCTATATTAAAGGGGTACAGGTAATA
This sequence comes from Centrocercus urophasianus, assembly GCF_019232065.1. NCBI lineage: Eukaryota > Metazoa > Chordata > Aves > Galliformes > Phasianidae > Centrocercus > Centrocercus urophasianus. The sequence goes on along the minus strand of NW_024884475.1, from coordinate 11,922,062 downwards.
TATTCCTTGAGAAAATATTGAACAGAGAGTTGTTGTTGTACAATTGCATTGAGGAGCATGGTCATCTAAAACTAAAGGAAAGGGAGAGAGATTAGAACTGTGAACTATACAGAATTATAGCTTGAAGTGAACAAATGAAACACAAATAAAACAGTAAAACATAAGGGTAAGATTTCAGTGAGATAACACATCGTGCTGTCCACTCAGCCATCTAAAATGGGCTCAGGTTGTTTAAGTCATTAGCATGGTCCCCAAACTGTGATCTCTAGCTGCTTAGCAATAACCACACCATGAACAAATGCTGCAGCAAAGTGCAGAGGAGCCTTTGTAGAAATACTGTTCTATTACACAAATATCAAAGATGCCAAGGGATTGAGTCCTCAATCATTTGGGTCAGATGGACAGCACAAATTTAATGAGAAGAAAGCTCCTCTCGTTTGTATCAGTTACTTACACTAGTGTCACTTCTAATAACCACAGCACTTCATTAAATTTTTGTTTATGTCTAGGAAAAAGATAAAATAAACCACAGATACTTTCTTGTGATACCCCAGCATAGTTTGAAGGTAAAATAACTATGAATCTATCTACTCCTGAGAGGAACCTGTGAAATCATTCTCTCTCTGCTGTGCGATAACCTGCATTGTAAACTCAAAGAACAAATTGCACATGTGTGTAAAATAAATGTACTTAACGTGTATTTATAACCCAATCAAGTAATTTAAGAAAGCATACATTTCCACAGTGCCAGAAGATAGCATTTTTACAATGTGTTCATTTAAAAACACTCTGAATCATTCTGCCAAATTCCATGGGTCTGCATACCACATGTTGCCTCTCTCCTGGGAAGGATTTTCCATTATCCAAAATTATCCATTCTTGTTTCTCTAGTGATAGTTTAGAAAATAGTAAATTATGTTTTTGCAATAGCTGTATTCAATTTACTTCTTTCATTTACTAATAAAAGGTTACTCAGTGATGTTATTCCTCAAAAGATTATTTTGAGGATTATTAAAATTATTTTTTAAGATTCACTTGTATTTTCTGGCAATTGTTTTTATTCTGGACCTCAACCAATGGGTAGATAAAATGACAGAAAACCACAGCCTGAGTTGCATACATGATCATGGTAATACATCATCTTAGTTATTATATAAAAAGACTGTATATCAGTTGACTTCTTGCCCATACAGCAGGTACCCAGCTCTGTCCTGCAGAAATGTAGCATTTTGTGTGGGAGCAGCAATTCCAAAATGTACCAACACTTCATCTTACCTATTGTTATATTCCCAAAGCCAAGTGTGATCAGTCTTTCCTTATGTTCATTCAGTTGATGCTTTGACTCTGTTAACACTCCATTTGTCCACAAGAGCAAATTTGTGAACACAGAATGGATAACCCCAAACCTACAAAACAAGGTAATTATTGAAGGAATCTGCACAACATATATCTATATCTATACGTATGTTAAGTAAAATGGATTAATAGTACCACATGTCGCACTACTTAGTTAGTGCAGGGAGAAAAAATAGTAAATGATCAAATGATCTCTCTAAACATGTTCCACAGTGGAGCACAATCAATGTTAGACCTTCAAATTAGCACAGAAACAAAATGGATTAATATATTAAAGCACAGATGGGATGCTTTCATGCTCTCTTTTGTGATGTTTATTATTCTTTGGACTGGATATGTTAATGACAGTGAATTAACATTCTGACCAGGGTTAATTGTTCTGCAAGTTGTATTTCTGTGGTGCTTCTTCATACTCACTGTGGCTGGCCTTTCTTCTAAGAGATACCACTGCTTTGTCTAACTTCTAGTCCATGCATTTTTGTCTCCTGGAGATAGCTTGAAGACAACAGAGGGCTTTATCCCATTCAGACTACTGGTACAGTGAGGCTAGGTCTCCAAGTGGTTTTAAGAATCTTGGTCTTGGACAAGCCATGTCATGGCTTGGTGAAATAGAATGGCATCAGAGAAAGAAATGGGTTAATGATTCTGAAGCTTCTGGTAAAATCCATATAATACTTGTTCTTAATTGCCCAGCATTTCCCTTTTTATTGTAGAAGACCATGGTATCTGTTTCCTGGGCACAATCCTTTCATTCACTGTTCTGCCAAGCATTATTCTCTTGCACCCAAGACTCATGATGTTTCTTCACTAAGAATCAGTTCTTTATTACTGAACTGTTTGCAGTGAATGACTTGCAATCAGGTATTTCAGAAATTCTACATAGAAACAGATCTGGTTTCTCCATGTGACACTGCAAGCCTTCTGTGATCACTCTGCTTTCTGCTATGAAGCTGAAATGTTTACCCAAGGGAGCTGAGAAAAGGAGAGCTATCATCAGAGCTGAAGTATCTGACTACATTTCTTTTACTTCCTACAAGAAGTGGTCAGCTCACTGACAACTTGACATTATTATTTAAAAAGTTCCTATGTTTGTTTATTTTACTTTTGTGTCAAGACAATTCATGTTCACTAATCTACGCTTCCACAGAACCAAAATACATCAGAGCTAGCTCTTCTGCCTCAAAGACCAGTCCTCAGTTCCATACCAAATCCATGTACTCACTTGTTTCAGAGGACACACCAATCACAGCAGGAGAATCAAGATCTGGTGGCAAAAATATGCAGAACTGAGCTGGGTGCACAGGATACTGCTGGGGAGGCTGTGTTTGTCAGAGTAGTTGCATGCCTGCACCTAGCTCCAAAAGATGAGTTCCTAAAAGGTCATTATAAAATATCCCAGATACACTGCACTGACTGCAGGTTGATGATGCAGATTCCATCTCAGCAAGAGAAAACAGAGTTGTGCATAGTTCTCAGACATAAATCTGATGCTTCCTTCCTCTAACAAACATATATGATTCTGGACATGTCATACGTTACACTCTTTCCCTCTCTCGTAATAAACATATACTTATTCTGTGTCTATTGCATGCTTTTAAGCATGCCTAAAAGAAGAAAAAAATAATTCAGACTATTATCTTCCAACTCGGGTGAACAGTGTTACTTTTTATTTACAATAACACAACTAAGAGGAAAATGAAGCTTTGTGAATTTTCAGTGTCAGTTACACAGTAAAACCATAGGTGTTAAAACACTGTGCAGACATGCATTTATTGCATTCTAGATGAGGATCAGATCTACTTTACCTTTCAAGTGTTTTGAAAGACTGGATAATATCCTTTGCATGACACCAAAGAAAGTATACCTAAATGAATGAAATAAAGAGAAATGTCATTATACTAACGCATATGTACAAAACTCAAAAAGGAAGGCATATCTGAAATCAGAAACCTTGATGATTAAATCCACTGATGACCTACACCATGGTGGCTCCATATCACCTTAGCCTTATCTCTGCCATAGGATATACGTGGTAAAATCTAACAGCAGATGTGAAAACATTCTTCAGAACTAAAATAAAAAAGAAGCTTAGTTCAAACACTGAAATCAAGACAGTGGAACAAAAATAGGGATAGAAAAATAACTAAGGTAAAGAAATTAAACACAATCTAGTTTTTGCTCCCAGAGCACATGTTGCATCAAAGGAACAAAGGGCTCTGTCTGTGAAAGAGCTTAATGCAAAGGCTGCCTTGGAACGGTGATCAGAGGTAGGTCAGTGCTAGTTCATTGTTTGCACAGTTGCAGGATATATTTGTTCATTTACTGGCAAGTAATAGGATGTCTCATTATAGTAAAATACAACAGCATCCAACACATGTTCTGCAGAAAATGAATCCCTAGGCTTTCAGATGACAAGTAATTAGGAATCCTCTCTGGTGTAATTTCAGCCTGCATTTCAAGGACATGAGATTTTTCTTCAGTAAGAGGTATGTGGTAAATTACACACTTTACCTTTTCTTTGAGTGCTGATACTAACATTCAAGATTTCATTATTTTAAGCTAAGCAAATGATAAAATTAGCAACATGAGTGACGTAATATTAAATTAAACAAAATTATTGTTCTCTTTGTTCAGCTACATCTATTCCACACTCTAGTTCACAGTAGCTGGAATCACCATCAAGTAGGGGTTACTGGATGCAATAAAGAATGCTGCATGCAAATCAGTAGGAAAAAAAAAAAAAAAAAAAAAAAAAAAGGCTCAACTTCTCAAGTTTGTTTCTCAAAAGTAAAGCAAAGAAACAGTTAGACGTTGGTGGCCCTGTCTACAGCAGGGCATTGGAGCTTGATAATCCTTGAGATCCCTCCCAATCCAAGCCATTCTATGATTCTATGGAGAGCGAATAGTATAAGAATGTAAAATTATGTCTACTTCCATCAAATATGAATATTGCTCTCAGACAAAAAAAATAGAGATTACTGCTTAAATTTCAATGATTTGTTTTTTCTTTTCTGCTACAGAAGTATAGAATGTAGGTGGTTTGATGGCTCACTTACATGCAACCACAATCACTAGAAAAACCATTATTTTCTTTCTTGTTCTTGCTCTCATCAGTGTGTTACTTAATTATCTTCAAAAGAGCATCAGATCACCTGGCTGCAACTGATTATCATTCTTTAGTGGCTCTTCCTTTCTTTCTTCACCACAAATCTGCTCATAGAGGCCTAAAGGAATTCGAATTTTGGAGTGTCCTGACAAGAAAGGGGATAAAAATCTCTATCTTCACCTTACCATGAAACACACCTGGCTCCTGCAGATATCAACAGTTCATTATTTGTGCTTTCACACAGACTGGATAACAAGCTGCAACAGAGCTAGGCAGTATTCATGATCCAGGCACTCAAAATAAGGAAAACTATTAAGAAAACTGGCCAGCCCCTTTTTTGCTATGTCATGTAATTAAGAAAAGGGCAATATTTATTCATGCAATAACAAATTTGCTACGGAACGTCACAATGTAATACAGAGACAAAGCCTGAAAGTAAACAAGTGGATGGAGTATTTTACAGGAGTTGTTGACCATCTTTGGTACTGCACAGCTACTGAGAAGCATAACCAAATGCTTCTGGAAGCAAAATCTATGTTTGTTTGTTACACAAAAGATGTGCAAGTATTTTATTACCCACAAAGAAACGTTTTTTTTTCCACTTGAAGAATCAGGCATCCTTTCCTATCAGGGATATCAGAACAGATAGGTTGATTTTTGTGTGGCAAGTTGTGCATACAGAAACAAGTGAATTGTCTTATCATCAAGCTCCTCTCTTCTGCCACAAAATTCTGAAAAGCTTTATACATAACAAACTGAAAAACGTATAACTTCAAGTACAACGGAGGGGTTTTTTTAATTTCTTTTTTTGAACCCATAGGAGTTTTCCAGCTGAGCAATTACTGAAATGTCAGGATGCATAGTCTGAATGTGCGCATAAAATTTATGTACATGCATTAAAACTTAGCCCTCAAAATTATCTTGTTAAATAGTTAGAAATTAAATAGTGTGAAATCCACTGATGATGAGAAGGGAAAAAAAAAAAAAAAAGAAAGATATTTTTAGCAAGAAGTACATCTATAATATAAAATTGCAACTGGTGACTTTTACCTGTAAGATGGTGTGTGCTGCATGTGTAACAGGAAAAATGCCTTCAGTTGGCGACAAACAGTTTGAAAAATCAATATAGTATCCAATTTTAAAGGAGTCCAGAATTAAAGTAATCACTGCAAATAATGTAATTCCACCTGCAAATGAAAAGATATTAGAAAATGTCATTGTACATAGACTAGAGACAATCTCTACCTCATGCCAAAATCTTGTTTAGGAAAATAAATGCAAATTGATATACATATTCTTGTTTAGGGAAATAAAAGTGGATCTGTGTTCATGAGGACGACTCACTCAGAGTAATAGGTAAGATTACTGAAAGCCTCTGCCCAACACATCACTAAAGCATACCACTATGCACAACTAGTCCATCCAGCGACGGACCTGAAGAGTCTCAGCACCTTGTAGATGGCTCTCAAGTCCTTGCAAGATCAGCCTCTCAAAATGTAGCTCTGGAGCAGCCATACAGTGCATAAATTAATGCTTTATGTGGTCACAAAACCAACTATACAAATCAGGGGAACTGAACAATAATGTTACAGTTTCCAGACCTAAGAACTCTATAGCAGGCAGTAACGCAATCACTTGATATGCCATCTCCGTTGTTTGGAGGCTACACTTCATGTCAGAGACCAAAACTGCAACAAGCTGTGCGGGTTGGTTTTTAGAAAGGAGCCAAAGATGAAAACTTCAGTATTATAACTTAATCCTAGTTATTGATATATAACATTATTAAAATTTTTGAAGATGGTCCCGCTATTTTTATATTTGTAAGTTTAAGAAATATTATATAATTTCTATTGAGCACTGTACTAAGAAAATTTGATTATTTTTCTAATGTTCATTGAAATTTCTGTATTTTAGAAGATCAAGAATAGGATTTTCAGTATTGCAAAGCATTGGCTTAATTCTTCCTATTAGCCATTAAAAAGCAGGAAATCAAGATGATACAGTTGTGAAAGTGTCACTCTAAAAATAGAGTTTGGATTTTAAAGGACAATTTAATGCAAGTGAGAAAAAGATGTAAGCTGAAGTCTGCCAAGAGCTGGGCAAGGTGACCAGCCACCTGTGCTTTAAACTGAAGATGTGCTGCTGGAGAACATAAAGAAATAAAGCCATTTGCGAAACCAATCAATTTCCCATTCGAGTTCTTTGTCTCAGCAGGCTGAACTTCAAAATAATGAATACAGAGCTTTTCATTACAGGAAAGTGTCCTCAGGGGAATAAAATTTGAAACAACAAAAGGGAAGAAGTCCATCTATACAAGGCTTCATCAGTTTCCCCGGGATTATTTGGGTCAGAACAGCAGGACTTTGTTTAAGACAAAGATCTCACAGGAACTTTTGTCAGTAAGTAGAAGAGGCTGGTCTACCATGCAAGCTGGAAGGGAACTGCTCTAGTTCACGAAGTTCATATTTAGGCACAAAAAGACTTCAGGAAACCTTTATGTAGGCAGTTCTTGTCATTGGCCATTTCTCCTTCTAGCTTTGTTAACTGTGTGCCAGGACTCTGCTACAAAAGGTCTTTGTTAAGTTATTCTCTTCCCATATTTGCCATAGCCACCTACCACCACTTTCACCAAAATGATGATCACGGTTTGAAGGGAATCATGAAAATACACTGAGCCTGTGTTTACGTGTTGTACTAGTTGATTCACAGACATTTTCTCCAGCAATGAAAGCAAGGACATGTTCTTCAAAAGCGGCTGATAAAGCTAGTCAAGAATTGCCAAGAGCTTTCTGTGGAAAGACTTGATGAAAATGTGTCAATGCCCCTCATTTTTGGAATTCTCTGCCAGATAAAAGATTTCTATGCCAAACCATTGATACAGGGAAGAACAAGAGGGATCTTGGCAGAGGAACTGCCACCTTAGCTCAGCTAAGTTTTCTCTTACTAGTACAGAATAAAGGAGTTTTACAAGCTTGATGTAACTACAAGAAACTCTTAAGAATAGGAAAGTGTAGGACTTTCCCTAAGGACGAATTTATTGAATTGCAGCGTAGACATCCAAGAAAAACCGTGGAAGCCGCCACAGCCAAGAACATATTACAAAGAGCAACCCTGTGCTACTAAAAGAAATGGATAAGGTAACCAAGTAGTGCATTCCAGGATCTTATTTCTCAATGTCTGTAGCTCCTTATATCCTCTAGGACAAATGAAATGCTGTGAATTCTGTGCCAATAGAAGAAAGGGCAGGGGGTTCTGCTCTTCTCACCCTTGTTAAGTAGTATTTATTCCATACTTAGGAGGAGAAAGTTTTTCTTTGTAAGAAAAGCATAGCTTGATCCAAAATAGGATCAAATTAAAGCTTGCAATTATGAATTTTGGTAGGATTTACGACACAAAAGGTAATAAGTGAAAAAAATGCCTGAGAACTGAATATTATTTTGGAAAACAGTGAATAATCAAAAGAAACAGTTGGCACATAAGTCCATACATTCAAGAGAGTCTACAGACCATGGCTGTATATTGTTATACATTAAAAAATAATAATTTTTAAAAATCCCCTAATAATTCCTCAGATTAATTTTTATAAAATAATTGCTAACAGGTGCAAAGAAAAATGAAAGACACACAGCCACTGAGGCTAAACTAGACTTTCACACCACAGCCTTACTTCTCAAACTAATCAAATTTTAGATGTTCTTGGGATTTTCATCTAAGTTTTTCATCAGCTGATGCTGTGATAATTGATTGCTGTATCTTTGCTAGAGCAAGAAAATACTTCATGCCTAGGCTGTTTTATAGCACTCAACATACTTACTTTCCAACCTACTATTTGAAGTACCAAGACTGGAAAAGCAGTCAGTAAAGCTGGGCTTGTCTATTCCTGTATGTAATGTTGATTTGGGTTTCCTTTTCCTGGGAACCAGAAATATGGCATTCGGTGGGACTGCAGTGCACCAGTCTTTGGTATAATTTGTGTCCTTACAATAGGCACCTGAACTGAAAATAATAGCCATTACAGCCCTCCATTACCCTTCTGGAATTGCATATTTTTCTTACAAGTAGTGCTAGCTTTTGATTACTTTTACATGTTTATATATTTTACCTACTAAACTATACACTGGTTTGGACAAGTATCTTGCCCTCTTCTAATTCGAGGTTATTCTAAGGTTTGATGGTTGAATTTGGTGATCTTGAAGATCCAGCCTACAGACGGTACCCCAGGGCAGCCTGACCTGTTGTTGGCAGCCCTGCTCATGGCACGGGGATTGAAGCTTCTCATCTTTAAGGTCCCTTCCAACCTAAGCCATTCTGTGATTCCATAAAACTATTCTAAGGCATCACTGGACACATACAAATGGGAATATCTGGAATACATGAGTGGAGAGAACCCTTGGGGACATTTCTGACTGGTGCTACCATAAGGACTATTTCATTGCCTGGAAAAGGTGGTAAATCCTGTGGGAATGTTGCACGTAACAACTGCCTCTTCCAAAATCTGTATTTTATTTCTTATGTATTGTCAAAGTAGCCTGGTACATGAGGGAAAGGGGAAAAAAGGCTCCGTACTTCTCAGCACTGTAAGTAGTACATTGGGAAGTGGGAATGTTTAGAGACAGTTTTCCCACATGATCCCTCATTAGGGATCTTTATGCCTGTATTTAACTAGCACTCGTTGTGTGTGCACAAATCCCCAGCACCAGGATGCTCCCTGATAGAGATGCAGAGGGGATCGGTGCGGTATGGAGGTGGGTGATGGCACACACACACATCCCGTGCCCGGTGCCACCTGCATGCCATATACTTACACTTCAGCCAGCGGGCTCCAGCATGCGTGTCCTTGTCTCGGATCAGCCTCCTTTGCGTGCAGCTCCTGCACAGGTACCACAGCATCCACAGCAGCTGGACAAGCATCAGCGTGATGAGGTAGGAGAGCAGATGGCTCTTGCTGATACCGACGGCGTGCACAGCCCAGGCGAAGGTGAGCAGCAGCCCGGCCAGGAACAGGTTGATGCCGTACTGGCTGCTGAGGATCTCGGCGTTTTTCTGCGGGTAGCTGCCTCCCGCGGAGGACGAACCGCCGGCTTTCTCCATCTCCCGGTTGCTCGCTGCGGGCCCCGCTTCCCCGGACAGCCCCAAGCCCGGCCCACAGCGGCACCGGGGGCGGAGCGGGACCGCCGGCCCTCGCCGTGCCTCCCGCCGCTGCGGGGCTGCTTGAGGGGCGGCGAGCACCGTGCCCTGGGTTCGGCCAATAGCTGGGGACGGCAGCAGGACCAGAGGAGAAAACGTTCTGTGACCTATAGCCAGAAGACAGGAATGCACGCAAACCTCCAGATCCGGAGCACCAGTTGCTTGCCTGTGGGGGCTGACAGGAACTCATCCCAGCGTAAAACATGAAATATTTCAGGTGGTATTTTGTTTGTGTTCAACACGAATTCTCCTAATGCTAGGTGTTCGCGTAGCCATAGGTTGGAGGCTAAATACAAAGATAGACTTGTCCTTATTCTGGCCAGGCAGGTCTCACATCTTTAACCTAACCCTGGTGGTGGCATATCAAACATCCAAAGCAATGGTGTTTGTTTTTGTTTTGTTTTTTAACACTCTGCAGCCTATGTCTCGAATGAAATTAAACCACTAACTCAACTACTTAAACAACTGGAAGGAATGAGAAGATGGCATCTATTTTACTCCAACTGGCAAAACTTAAGGTTTTAAGCTTCTCTTAAGCTAAAGAACGAAAGTAACAAAGGACATTTCTGGTAACAGATGAACACATAAGCCTTCCATCATCTCAGAACTACATTCGTTCTTTTCTGAAGCTTGTAGAACTGCTATGTTCTACTTGGTATCTTACCCAGTTGTTACATGTAAAGAAAAGGAAGTTAGGTGCTTTCATTTTACAGAGCTTCTACATGTAACTGTCTGGGTTATTTTATTTCCATTCTTTTTAAGGGGATTTTAAAGCATCTAGTTTTACCTGCGAAGAAGAGCTCTTTGCCACTGGCACATATTCTCATTCTTAAAAGAAATCAATGGAAATGGACAAAAAATAATATATATCTAGAGAGAGCACGGTTTGAAGCCAGCAAATATATTCATGCTTTAGTGCAAGTAAGGCTTTTGACAACCTAATCATTGTTTTCAGGAAGCTATTAAGACATCTCTTTCTGATGTCTTGCCCTAAGTTCTTGATTTGGTAGAAGGAAAATAAGGAAAGCAAGGAGTTGACAGAACTGGAAGTAGCAACAAGATTTCATCAGGTTGTTAATTACAGCAAATATTCTTACCAGATTCACCACTACTTGCTTTTGAGCATACAAGGATATGAGTATTGCATTTGATACTCAGAATGGTTACCAAAAGACCTTGCAAGACTTCTGTGCAGTAAGCTTCTCTCTCTACCTGGCATTCTCAGAAAAAGACAAAGTAGTCAGAGGGCAAATACCTCTAAACAAGTTATATGAACTGGTTTTACACAATCAATTAACCCAGCTGAGAGGTCATGAAAGACAAACATGGGCAAAATGATGGGCTGACAGACCAAGAACAGTGGAATTTGATGGCTAAACAATTAAGTACTGACCAATAATTAATCACTTTAATACAAAGTTTATTAAGATGTCCAAAAGAATACATTTGAAACAAACATGTAGCAAATATTAATTCAAAAGGACAAAACAACTTAAAGCACCCAGAGCATTTATATAGTTGATAAATAAAAATACAATGACTATTACCATCCCTGAGCAACAGTGCATTTAAATATCATAATGAACAAAGTAACTCAATGCGCACATCTGTGCAGACATAAAATTGTTGGAATTTGTTAAAAGATTAAGATTTTAAGATCTTTTCAGTGCAAATGTTTTTCAAAATTCAAATATTTTACTTAAAAAAAATATCAAGCTGTTTACAACCAACTTAGCAGTAGTGTTAATGTATTTTGGTTTGGTTTGACTGATCCTTTAAACTGCATACTGACAGCAATTTTTCTTCAATGAAGCAGCAGTAACTTCAGACATCTACATTTTTCATTACTAAAAATTTCACATATTGTTTTTTCAGCAATGGTGTGAATCTGAAAGTCAGGATAACGAACACAGACTCTTCTAACTGTCCAGACTTCAAGCAACAACCACAAAGAGTAAATTTAAGCAAGTTTCAGCACCCAGCTTTTACGTTCTCGTATCTTGCATAAAAAACGTTTAACACAACGACATATACAAAATGGTCTGGAAACTAAATGGTGCCCAGATACTTTAGTATCACAGCCAAGCTGAACAAACTGACAATGTTATTTTATTTACCCAGATGCGTGTGGGTAATGGCTTTTCATTTAATATTGACCTCTATTACTGAGGAAGGAAAAATGGCAATTTTATTAACAGGCACTTTAAAGAATGAAAAGTTACTTTTTGAATAAAATACATAGAATAAAACATAGTGCATACATCAAAATAATTTTCTTCGTGCTCGTAATTTCTTGTGTAACATTCCTATTGTTCACTGTATTGCTGGTTACTCACAACTTGATAGCTCGCCTTTGGCTGTAGACAAATTATGTCAATACAAGTGTAATCCATTTATTTCACTGTTGGCACTGTCAGATTATCAGTGATGTAAATTTCAACCAGCTTTCCAGACCTTTACTCAAATCCATATCTTTTTTTCAAATACTTACATATTTGAAGTCAAGGGTTAGATCAATGAAATATTTCCTTCATTGAAACACACATAAAATTATAAATCTAGTGGATCAATAAATGTCTCCTCTGTTGTCATCTATCTCCAAGTTTATAAGCTCAAAGAGATTCCAAATATTAGTATTTTAGCTATCAATTCAAATGTAAAAATAGCATATTAAAAACCATAACGTTTAAATTTAAGCATCACTTATTTTCAAATCAATCAACACGCTTGAAGCAGGAAGTTGGACTAAGTGACCTCTGGAGTCCCCAGATGGGATTTAAGACTAGGTGAATGATTAATAAGTCAGTTCTATAATGTTGTTAGAAAGAAAGTACGAAATGCATTATGTCACTAAGAGAAAATCTATCCATCTTTCAATTACTTGCTAATCATCTGCCTTCTTGCAGCCATTGGTTGAACCATGGATTAATGTCAATTTCATTTATAAAATCAGGTAGCTTAGTATAATCAGAATGGAATGGAACTAAAGCAACATCCACTCCGTAGGATAATTGTTACTTGAATCCTCCACACGAAGCTGAAAGAAAAGAAAAAAACACATCAAATGTTATGCATACACATGTATACACACACTACAAGGCTTTACATACTGCACAAGCCATATCCTGTACTAATTTGATACACATTAGTTGGATGATTTTACATCATCAAGTAAATAATATGCTGTATAAAATAATTTACCTGGCTGTTCATTGAGAAAACCAGGATGTTTTCCTAAGATTTAGCTGTTCAGAATATCTGCAGTTCACTTATACTTCTTACTTTCTACCTCTAAGTACAAATTAAAGCAGTACGGTTGTTTCAGACTATTAATATGAGCACAGCTCTAACAGCTCACAATGTTCTCTTTCCCCACCTTTCCAGCACTTAAACAGAGCACTGCTAATGACAGAAGGAATAAACACGCATTGAAGAATTTTGCATCAGCAAACATAACTCAAGGTCCCAAAATAAACTAAAGCAGTTCTGAAGGAGTCACCTCCCTGGATGATACAGCTGTGATTTGGGGAGCATCTCTCACTCCACTTACTGAGCTGTCTTTAATGTTTTCCCTACTGAGTTTTTCCATTTTTCACAGGATCCATTTGAATAGAATATCAACAAAATCTGAAAAGCCCTTTTCAACACGGTGGCTGTTGAGAAAGAATTTTTAAAGTTGAAAAACTGTCTGTATTTGCCATAAAAAGGTTGCTTTTAAGGAAGAACTAGACCATTCACCACAAAAAATCAACGCAGCATACTCAGTGATAAAGGTAAGACAATCTGAGTTTAAGAGAAGACAACTGCATTTGGATAGCTTCTCCCTTTTACTATCATGTCAAGCAACTTCCCTAAGTTTTCCCAGCCTGGATAGAAACTGCAAGTATTTGGCCTATACTCCCCAAAACCATCCACTCTCACTCATCTCTTCTTTTCACTGTCCACAAGAGAATCTTTCAGAAGAAGAAAAAGGTATTCTTCCCTTAAACATACTTGCATATTTTCAGGTAACTCCATTTGCCATAAAATTTCAGCATTCTAAAACTGTATATAAAATGTAAAGAAAGAATCCTTAAATGGTTTATATAACAAAGCAACTCATGCAACAAGATAAACGCTTCTATGTGCTTGAATAATTCAATTATTTACCTGTAAGACTTATCCTAGGAGCGACACAAGCATCACAACACCCATAAACTGAATGAACAACACCACAGGTGTGATAAATGACCAGACTGGCCATAAGGCAACGTTAAAACTGGGAATAAAAGAAGAAGGCTTTAGAGAAGTTCACACTGTGGAAAAGCCAGGCACAGAAGTAAACCATAGCACAAGAAGAAATGAAGTTCAAATAACTTAAACTGAAGAATACTTATTTCTTTACAACTTCACAGATAAAAAGAAAATAGGGCAAAAAGAGCATGTATTTATAAAATAGATAGTTTAGTTTACTGCTTATTTACTGACATCTCATCCTGAAACTTCAGTAACTCCTGCAGATTTGTTTTACTCTGAATAAAACCACTCAGACTCATCAAGGGTAAATGTGCACAGAGATTATGTAAGTAAAAGATATGAGAAACATTCTTGATTTTTCCACGGGCAAGCACAGTATCTGAGGAAAATAAAACCTTAATTTGTACTTACAGCCAAGTCGATTTGAGTATGAATTAAAACAAAGGGATAGCAAGAAAATTTATTTTATAAATGGTTTACAAGGATTACGGATCTTACTAATTCTAAACTATTTCTTCAATCAGAAAAGATCCAGTATATTGAAAGTAAGCTTTTTAATGACAGCTTCAAATATTATAAATCTTGCATCATGGATGAATGCTGAAAATGAAGAAATCGTGCTATACTATCTCCAATACATTAAGTGGAATTAGAGGAATTATACTTCTGATCAAATGAATCCATTAATACAGTTTGAACTGCTCAGGTGCAGCAAAAGTCTGTGTATACATTTCAACTCACCAAACTGCTGCTGCAATAAAAGTGGCAGTCGTGACAGGTATCAGTACAGGATACTGCACATCGTAGTCCTCAATTCCACGATACCACTCAAGATATATTATGCAGTAAAAGGCAACAGATAAACATGCAGCCAATAAACAACTGCCAGAGGCAAACCACCAACTGTTGTAGAAGGGAAAATCACATTAAGTATAGTAACATCTCAGTCCACATATTACTCTTCATTCTATTCCAGAAACAGAACAGACAATACCTGTTAAATTTACAGATTAGCCTAGAACTCCTGAAATATTTTTCTTAAATTACTTTTATGAAACACTTGCATAGCTACTAGAGTTTAATTTCATAATACATCACTCCTGTTCAAAAGGCACCTCCAGATGAAGCTATCTGAAAATATTTAATGTCTATCAACCCCACTGAGAATTAACTTTATGAAAAAGATATAATTCTGTGAAATTATTTCTCAACTATTTCATAGCAATTATTTCTAATATTTTCAGTCTACTCAATAGACATCTAAACAAGAAGGAAAAAAAAAAAAACCTTTTTCTGATGCTTACAGATTAATTTCAGCTTTTTTTTTTTATTATTTAATTAAAATCAAAACCCCAATACTTTCAACAAAATAGGCAGTGGCTTCTTGTACTTAAGCACAAATATGAAGGTACCATATTAAGATACAATGTTACTAGAACACATTTTACATGCACATAAATGGTTTGGTCAAGCCTGAAAAAAAAAAAAAAAATAAGGATTCAGGTGGTCCAGGTGGTACCAGTCTGTATGTTCGTGCACAGCCACCTAGAGCTGGTCACCCAGGACTACATCCAGGAAGCTTTTCTGCAGTATTTCCAAGGACAGAGGTTCTGCAGCCTTTCTGGGCAGCCTGCTCCAGTGCACAATAAAGAAATGTTTCCTGATGCTCAGGTAGAACCTCTTTGTTTCAATTTGGGGCATCACTGAAAAGCATTTGGCTCCATCTTCTTTGCACCTTGCCTTCAGATATTTGTACACATTGATGAGATTCCCCCCTCCTCACCTTATCCTCTCCAGGCTGAACAGACCCCACTCACTCTGTTTCTATTGTGGATCTTGTTTATCCAAGATTCAAAACACAAAGTTTATATGTAACAATCTGAACATAAGCTGAAAACACAACTTTTCTTTGTAAGAAATCTTTGTAAGGCATCTTACCTATCTGCTTGAATTGTCTCTTTAATAGATTTAAAAAAATCAAAGTAATATGTCACAGCAATGGAAGCCAAAATCCAGAATGCAGAATGAATGTTCAGTCTAGGAGAGGGCTTCTTTTTCTTTTCTCCAGCTGTAGACTCTTCTGTAAACACAAACATAAAGATACCACCATAGCCAGTCACTAACTGCAGTGTCATTACAGAATCATAGAACTGGTACAGTTGGAAGGGACCTTCAAAAGTCATCGAGTCCAACTCCCTTGCCATGAACAGGGACATGCACAGCTAAATAGATTGCGCTTTTAGCTGGGCAGCAGTGGAGCAGAGGTACCTGTTGAGGCACGTATGTGGTGCTTCACGCACTGTTCTGATCGTTACTGGTGGTTTGCGTGCCTTCAGCAGCCTGACGCACACCGGCCCTGCACCCCGCAGAAGCACTGCCACCGGCTGAGCCCCCTACAAGCGCTCGGACCTCCGCTCTGCCCTTCAGCACCGCCACCATCAGCAGCACCTCTATCTTACGGCCGAGGACGAGCGGGAAGGCAGCGCTAGCAAGCCGTGGAGGCGAGGCTCCGGGAACCCCCGAACATCCCGAGCGTGCTCATCCTCCCACTTGCTCCACCGACTGCCCCACAGTCCCAACCTCTCCCGGCAGCGCCAGCGTTCCCGGCACCACCCACCGGCCGTCCCGCCGTCCCGGAGCAGTGGCTGCAGCAGCGGGGCTGGGCGTTCTGCCCCTTGCCCCAAATGGCGTCTGAGCCTGGGGAGCGGCTCCCCGCGCAGCCCGCCGCCCTCCATCTTGGACCGCTCCGGCAGTGACGCGACGGGGCGGGCGCTTCCCTGAACGCGTAGTGCTGCCGTGATGGCCTGTGGTTTTGTGCAGGGTGTCGCGGCCGGCTGGGTTCGTCACCGGTTCTACGGCTGTTACCTCTCCAAAGCGGGCGCTGTGGGCACCGTGCTTAGCCTCATGGAGTCACACCTTGCGGCTGTGTAAGCCCACCAGACCGAGCAGAAATACCTGACACGCAGCGTTACCAGGAGCTAGTTCTCCATGCCTGGTCTAGGTGTAACTGCTTGCCTGTTTCACCCAGGTGATTGCCTTCTTGGATTCGTCAGTTAATGCTCACCTGATAAAACAACACTTCATATTATTCATCCCTAAAGAAAACTGATGAAAGCGTGCCTTATGAGTGCGGCTGTAGCAAATAGTGACTCTGATAATGGACCAGCAATATATTACAAATTAGTGGTGTTGTGAATGATGCCAGTCGTCGTTGAAAATGGGAAACTGTGTTATGTAAATCCAAGTGCAAAAAAAAAAAAAAGAGGCTTGTTTTATCAAAGTAGCTTAAAAAAATAGGAAAAATAAGCAGAGATTGGGTAGCACATAAACATTTTGCTGTTTGTATTTTGCAGACCACGTGGAACTGGGATTGTTTAGTCTGGAGAAGGGAAGACTCAGGGGTCCTAATTGCTACAACTGCCTGAGAGAAGGTTGTGGTGAGGTGAGGGTCAGCCTCCTCTCCCAAATGACAGTGATTGGATGAGAGGAAATGTCTTCATGCTGTGCCAGGGGAGGTTCAGGTTAGATATTTGGAGAAATGTCTGAAAGAGAGGGATGGGAAACTGGAATGGGCTGCCTGTGGAGGTGGTGGAGTCACGGTCCCTGAAAGTGTTCAAGAAATGTGTAATGTGGCAGTGAGGGACATGGTCAGTGGGATGGTGGGGAAGGGCTGATGGTTGGACTGGGAGACCTTAGAGATCTTTTCCAGCCTTAATGGTTGTATGATAGAGGTAGCACAGGACTCAAATAAAAATCTCAGAGAACTATTCCATAAAGGCTGAGATTCGTATGAGATAGATTGAAGAAAAAATAATTTTAGTACGTATTCTAGTTAACAAAAGTATATTTACCATCAAGTATATTTACCATCCTTCTAGTTGTATATAAATTGAAATTCAGAACATAAATGTTTCATTATCTGATTTTACTTTCCCTTTTAGAAGGTAAACAGTATTTTGCATGAAATCGGTGAGTATGAAAAATAAGTTTTCACAATACCACATGCATTCTTCAGCATAAATGTTTTGCAGATATTTTCTCTGTAGTTTCACATTCAGAAAACAGGAAAAACAAGATGAATGGCATGTAGGCAGTGGTTAATAATTGTGACCTTATCAAAGGCCTTTTGAAATGGGGAAAAAAAAATACCAAACAACCAACTTGAATAAATCTTTAAGAAATAATAGGTCTTCTGTAGGTACAGCCTAATTCAGTACAGTGCTAGAGCAGCTCCACAACTCAGTAGACTTGCACTAATCTAAATTGTGTAATGATAGCCCTAACAGTAGTTATGACCAAATTTTTCAATACGTTAACAATTTATGTTATATTTGGTTTGAGTTACAGGTGATTAAGCATTGGAGAATTTGGCTTAATCTGTGCATTTTGCAAGTGGAAGAAGAATAATTCTTCATTTATATGACTTCTCAGCTGAAATAGCATGTCTTTACTCGCTCATCATGTACTTTTCTGTGCATTTTACGTCCTGCCCAGCATATGGGTGAAGCAAGGCACAGGACTGATGATGAGCGACTTGGCAGCAATTATTTCAGAGATAAAGGAAATGAGGCTTCATTACTTAGGATACTCAAGGTGTACATTTAACAGGTGAGTTGCAAAGTCCTGCACCTGTACTGATGTAGCAGATCCTGGGCTGTACCTACAGGGGCATTACGAGCAGAGATGGAGTTGTAATCATCCCACTCAGCGCTTGTCAGACTGTACCTGGAGTCCAGTTCTTGTTCCCCAGTTCAATTCAGATGTGGGCAGACTGGAGAGGTTCCCGAGGAAGGCCATGAAGGAGATCAAAGGGCTCAAACACCTGGCTATAAGGAAGGGCTGAAAGAGAACTTTTCAACCTGGAGAAGTAAAGGGTTAGGGGGAACTTCATCACAGTATTTCAGTACTTGTAGCAAGTACTCTTGTACTTGCTACAGAGGGCACAGAGGCACTTCCTTCACAAAGGGGTGACATGGGGAAAATAAGGGGTAATGAGTACAAGCTGCACTGGGTGAGGCTCTGTCTTGATATGACATTTTTTTAATGGTGATAACAATCAGTCATTGAAACAATCTCTCCAGGCACATGGTAGAGTTCCTATCATTGGAGACTTTCAAGATGCAATTGTGTAAGGTGCTGGATAATCTCACCTAGGCTTCCTTTTCCTACAAGGGGTTGGACCTTATGATCTTTGAGGTCCCTTTCATCCTTGGTTGTTCTGTGATTCTATTTGCCATGTAGCCTGGTATGCAGATATACTGCATTGTATCATCTGCCAGAAGATGTAATCTTTTCAGCCAAGGGGCTGCAAACAGTGATTCACACAGTATATTTTCCTAAATGTCCCATCATCTGTTTTGTAGGGATTTCTCATGTTGAATGAAGCAAGAGTTCTGATTATTCTTCATTACTTTGCACTGACTTTTGAGTAAATTCCATGTAAAAGAAAAAAAAAAAAGCAAGAATTTATTTATTTGCTTACTTCATTTGCTGTAGAACATGCCTTATATCCACATCATGAACATTAATGTCTGTGATTATGTTTTGTTTAGTTCAGCTGAATATTTTGAAGTTAACAGCTTATAGGAGTCTCTGATCTCAGCTTTCTTAGCAATGAAATAAAGGACTCTTTGTTTTACTTCCTTGAATGAAATGATTACCTCAGCCTTCACTTTCATGCTGGTAACTCGAATAGGAAACAAAGGAAATCATGCACTCTCTTTACTAAAGCTATTCATAGGAAATATCTTTGATTTAAAGGTAGTAATTAAATAAATATGTATGCTTGAAAAGGTTAAGATCTGTTATTGTTGTTAAACTGAAGACTCCTGTTTACCTACAGAGTAGGCATTGTGCAAAGAGCTGAAATAAGAGCTTCCCTTCCCTGGCTCAGTTTTGACCTTAACCTAGACCACTCATGTTCAGTGTTTGTAGAGCCGAGATGTTTTCTGTGATCTTTTCACAGAGCTTCTCTGATTCAGTCATTATTAATCTGCTAAAGGATAATGATCAGGAGCTGAACTGAGGCTGTTACAAAGTCAACAACATAATCAACAAAGCATCCAGACTGTGGGTGTGTTATGGATAATTCTTGCAAGTAAAAGTTTCATTTGCATTCATTTGCAAAAATTGCATTCAACACCTTCAAGTTCTTTTCTTTTAAAGAGAAAAGAATGCTTTATTTCAGTTCTTTTAAACATTCAAGCTTTTGCAATTATAAATGAAAACTGAGTTTTCCAATCTTGCATATATTTAAGTTTGTTCTCTTGGTGTTCACTTGAGTATTTCCCACTTACTGACTGTTGTTTTAATGTTCATTTACAAGTAACTCTTAATACAGAAGTGTTATTTTATATTCCCTGTGTAGGTTCATGTGTATTTTAGAATTAGATTTCTAATTTGACTTTTAAAAAAGTAAAATTTGTTTTCTAGTATTCTATCAAATATCTGCAAATTTTTCCCCATTGCAAAAGTTAGTAGCTGTGTGAGCCCGAACGGTGTTTGTTCACAAGAAGCTTGCTTGGCCTTGCCTTCATTACTTATCTAGGTAGGGCATTTTTAGTTGAAGGAGGGTGGCTATAGTGTAGGTGTATTCTTCATTTTGAGGAATAATTGTTCAGTTCAGTACAATGGAAACAAAAATATGACCAAAGGACTGAAAAAAAAAAAAAAGCATGGTGTTAGTACCTTCATACAAACATGAATATCAATCAGAGATTAAAACTTAATCTGATCTGAATGTTGTACATATACAAACTACAGAACTAAAGTTGAGTATTAAATGTCAGTGCATCCTTAGATTGACCCTTAAGAAAGAAGCAATAGATATAATAATGTGCTTGATGCAAAGAATACACTACCAGTCAGCATGCAAACATCTGAAACTTTTGAAGGAAAAGAAGGCAGAAAAGATAAAGGCAGTTAAAAACAGGAAGTAAATATCTAAAAGAAATGAAAAAGAATCAACGCATCACGTGATCTGATTTATCAAGTTATCTTATTCTTCATCTTGAAAGTAGTCAAATACAAAAATGTGGCTGGTCCAGGACATCACTTTAGTCTGGAATGTCTCTTTGATTAAAGACTATTTCAACACCGTCAGTTATCCTGGTTAAAAATCTTAGGTAGCGTCAGTGTTGTATTCTTGCCTTTTGCAATAATTGGTATTAAGAATATATAATGAAACAACTTTGTTCATTCCAGTTTGAATCTTCGAAGTGTAAAAAAAAAAAAAAAAAAAAAGAGGCATGAAATAAATCTGGACAAACCATTCTCCTAGAAGCTGGTAAGTAAATCTTCTTAGTCTGTCTCCTAAATCATTTCTTGAATTTAGTTTCACTTAACTATGCTGACTTTCTTAGGGAGTACAATGGCTCTCAAAATGTTTTCCCAAGACTACAGTTTAAAGATACAAAGCATTTGGCAGCAGTGCTCCATCTATAATTGTTCTTGACTACTCAGTCCTCAGTAGAGGTATATAATACCTCTCAGTTTGAGGATTTGATCTGGTTTTAAAAGCCTTCGAAAAAAATGCAGGGAAATGGCAAAGAGGCAAAAAGAAATGGCCAGATGTGAGAGGATGGGAAAGGGAACGCTTGTGAATTACTGAAACTGATGTCCTCGCTGAGGAAAATGCCTGTGCAGCCATGCACATCTGTAAACTATGACAAGTTCTGCATCCTCACTGCACATAGGTACATCCTACAGTATCTTTTTTTTTTTTTTTTTTTTTTTTAATAATCAAGGCAGGTCTAATTTACGTAGGAAAGACTGTGTATCAGTCAGGGGAAAGAGTATTCGGGTTTATTGTTGAAAGAACTTTTTGCTCTATTTAGACTTGAAATGTCTTACTCTAGGAGTATTGCTTTTTTTAGACTTGACACTTTATAGAAGTTATAAAGAGCCTTTTTTTAAGGCTGCTGGTAGCACATTAACTATTTTTCAGACTTGGTCTAGTGCCCTCACTGCCAGAGGCAGTGGAACAAAATTGCTCAGGCATGTGTGGACATCACTGCTACAAGATTGCAAAGTACAGGAAAAAAATTGTACCACGTACAGTATAGGAACTTCTCATTGATGTATACTGCATGGAATTCAGCCCATGCTCTTCGCTTGTGGAAATTTCTCTGAGGAGTCCTGCAAAAGGAAACATGAAACAAAGTTCTTATAAATTTCTTTCAGGTCAGGGGGTGTTTTTTATTTGTTTGTTTTTGTCGTTTGCAGTCCATTGCTACTTACTTTCTGTAAGATTAATTTTTATACGTGCTTTGATTTGCTAACCTGATTGGACAGCTGAGTTAGAAGGAGCCTACAGAATGCTATACTGTCAAAAGAAGAAAGATGTTTGTTAGTATGAGAACTAAATTCAGCAGTATCTCAATCTGAAGTTTTAGCTGGGAGATGTGCAATTCCTGTTACTACTTTGACAAATGTGCTTCATATTAACAGGTTTTAAAAAGTGTACAACTAAGACAGAGTTGATTTTTTTTTCTTCTCACAGAGAACTTGCCCAGTGCTAACCCCGGAAATGGCCAAGTGTTCACAAAAAAGCTGAATTTTCAAACACAGAGCAGGTGAGTGAGATATGTTGCAGTAGGAAAGGAAGAGGAAACAGATCTCATGGTGTAGAATAGGGAAATTGTAGGAACAAAGAGTCCATGAAGATATAATAAATGGTAGAGTGAGTAGATGGAAAAAAGAATCAATAAAGACCTGTATGCATAACGTCTATAAATTCAGTAAAAGCTTTCATACTAGCAGTTGATTAAGAAGTCCAAAGCAAAAATGCTGGTACAATATATTGACTTCAGTCAGTGAAGCACTTGCTTTAATCATTAAAAACAAAACAACAAAACAAAAAACCAATAAAAGTCTAGGAGAAAATTTTGGCCCTGTCTCATTCACAAAAAAAAATCAGCTTTTGTTCTGCATGGGTACTGTATAGTGTCAAAAGCTGATGAATTCCTTCTCATTACCAAGAATCAAAGGCCATCAGAAAGGCAGAAAATCAAGCACATAAAAGTGCACTTCATGCTTCCTATTTATAACTCAGTGTCTGAATCTTAAGAGTTCACTACATGGCTGCTGCAAAGAACAGATCAAAGGAGTAAAATTCACATATCTTGAGCCATTTATAATGCAGGCAAGTTTCTGGTATTATTTTTCATTGTTTGTCATCTAAATGAGATGTAGTGATGTCAGTGCTTTTATATGGATCAAATGCCTCATGCATTTTAGTGGAAAGAGGAGGCTGTTATGCTAAAGTTCTGATATCTAGTAGGAGAAAGATGTGTTAAAATATAAAAGCAAAAAATGAAATGTTGAGGTTTAAGTGTAGATTCACCCTGATTTTTCAGGAGAGGGAAACCAATACTGAAAGATGGACCAATGAAATGGTCATTCACAGAATAATTTGTAATGGCATTCTGAGTTCTTGATAAAAGTCGTTTTTTTATTTGTTTTACTGGCTATAAGAGAATATGAGAGATGAGTTTCCCTTTATTTCTTCCTGGTCATGTTAACCTGCAGTCCTATCAGATACCGATACACATAATTCTCTTCCCTTTGTATTCATGCTGACTTTGAGCAATATCTCCATATGTTTTAAAGCATCTTCTTTCTAATAGAACAAATGCATGTGAGAACTGAGATTGATTTTGTAATCAGGCCTTACTAAGGATTTCAGTGCTATTTAGTAGTAATGCATTCTACCTGATTAGTTGGTAGGTATACAGAAACACAATTTCTGTTATCCTGCTGCTTTCAAGTCATTTCAGGAACTATAAAACAGATTCTATGCAAAGTGTGTTGTTTTGCTTCTGATGTAAACTTGGGGAGGGGGGTGGGGGGTGTCGAGAGAAGCTTCTATTTAAAATCTCAAATCAGAAGATCAAAGTATACAGTCTATTTGAAGAAATGGCTGTTTCACGTCATTAAGAATAAATTGGAGACAGAAATGAAACAAAATATGTTCTTCAAGTTGTCTCAGCCTGTGAGAATGTAAAAGCATGAGAATACAGGTGCAAAAGGAATTGTCTCATCAAGTGCAAAGAACAGTTACCACTGAAACTTTCTCTGCTCCAAGTGAAATTTAGTATTAAATATAAAATAACACTTCCTGAAAAAGAACTAATGGGGAACACAATGTGCTGCTTTTCTTGGCTGACAGAGCAGAAAAGAAACTTAGAGGGCTTATTCTTGTTTTTTTGTTTTTTGTTTTTTTTTTTTCTTGAAAGCTAAACCAGGAGAAGAAAGGGAGAGATGTTGAATATATTGATTGAGATATCTTGTGACCTGTGAGCACAGCTCAATGTATAGAACAATATACCTTTTTTTTTTTTTTTTGCTTATCTTGCACAAGGAGTTTAATATTTGCCCTCTCATTTCCTAGATAAGGGTGAGCATTACAGCTTTAAAAGTTTCTGAATGGAGTAATGTACTGGGACTCTATCGTGTGGTCATCGGTTATAAGCCAGTACTCATGTTGGACGCTGATTGCATTGTACTGATGCAATCAGATTAAAGCAACAGGTGGGAGGATCTTTTTTCACTGGGAGAAAGGAGAATGAAATACTCTAATGCACCCGTATGGTGGAGTGCTGAGTACAACAAACAAGACATCCTTTGAAGCTTTCTTCTTTTCAGTGATTAAAATCCCTGCTTAAATTCTGATGCTATGCTTACCAAGAAAGCCACCGACTTTAAACAATTCATTTTCTGATCTACAATACTTCCATCTTTCTCACTCATCCAAAGACATTCAATTTCCAATGCAGTATTTTGGAAGGAAAAATCTTAATGGTAAGGCATATTTTCTTATGTTTTCTTATGTTTTCTTACTATGCTGTTTAGAAAATCAACAAACAGAACATGCTTAAACACTTTGTAATGCTGTTACTGATATCTTATGGTTTCTCAGCACTTTATTGTGACTGCTATCATTACCAATTGACTGCTAAGCATATAATTTATGGGGAAGAAAGTTTTTTCTTTTTTCTTTTTTTTTTTTTAAAAGGCTACAAAAAGGTGAAAACAGTAGTTTAGTAGTTAAATTTCTCCATGGCATCACAAACCCAGTACACTGATTAGTTGTTAAAAGAAACTTCAATACCACAGCATTTCTGTCAGATAAAAGGTTAAAATAAAAGGCTGCTTACTTTACTGTCATGACATTCTTTAACATATTCTGTACTTTTTGTGTTTTTTGAACAGGAGTTCAGTAGCGTGCTTGATGAATGCACCCACAACTTTCCTGTCCATGCAAAACCATAATAATTGACTGCTGCTAAGAAACTAGGTTGAAGATGATGAGCTTTCTGGTTCATCATGTGTTTGTTAACTGTATTAAAATGTTAGTTGTAGGTTGTGTCAGCTCAATTTCCTTGGACATCAAACTTTGTATTGATGGCAGTAGCATGCTGCTGTTGACCTGGATGGTCAAAGATAGAGCACAGTGGAAGAATGGCAGTTGTGATCAGCATGCACAAAATCACTGCAGTTATGCTGTTAGATTTTTCTTCACAAACAAAAGGACATGAGCCAGCAACATGCCCTCACAGCCCAGAAAGTCAACCATATCCTGGGCTACATCAAAAGAAGTGTGGCCAGCAGGGTGACAGAGGTGATCCTGTCCATCTGCTCCGTACTGGTGAGGCCTCACCTGGATTCTGGATCTGGTCACCCAGATGACTGGAGTCTTGCCAATGTGACTCCCATTTATAAGAAAGGTTGTAAGGAGGATCCGGGGAACTACAGGCCTGTTAGCCTGACCTCGGTGCCAGGGAAGGTTATGGAGCAGATCGTCTTGAGGGAGATCATGCGGCATGTGCAGGGTGACCGGGGGATCAGGCCTAGCCAGCATGGGTTCATGAAGGGCAGGTCCTGCTTGACCAACCTGATCTCCTTCTATGATCTAGTGACCCATCTGGTGGATGAGGGAAAGGCTGTTGCTGTGGTCTACCTAGACTTCAGCAAAGCCTTTGACACTGTCTCCCACAGCATTCTCCTGCAGAAGCTGGCATCCAGAGGCTTGGATGGATACACTCTTGGCTGGGTAAGGAGCTGGTTGGAGGGCCGGGCACAGAGAGTGGTGGTAAATGGAGTCAAATCCAGCTGGCGACCGGTTGTGAGTGGTGTTCCCCAGGGGTCGGTGCTGGGGCCTGTCCTCTTCAATATCTTTATTGATGACCTCGATGAGGGCATCGAGTGCACCCTCAGTAAGTTTGCAGATGACACCAAATTGGCTGGAAGTGTGGATCTGCCTGGGGGTAGCGAGGCCCTACAGAGGGATCTGGACAGGCTGGAGAGCTGGGCTGAAGCCAATGGGATGAGTTTCAACAAGGCCAAATGCCGGGTCCTGCACTTCGGCCACAACAACCCCAGGCGACGCTACAGGCTTGGGGCGGTGTGGCTGGAGGACTGCATAGAGGAAATGGACCTGGGGGTATTGATTGATGCTCGGCTGAATATGAGCCGACAGTGTGCCCAGGTGGCCAAGAAGGCCAATGGCATCCTGGCTTGCATCAGAAACAGTGTTGCAAGCAGGAGCAGAGAGGTGATTGTTCCCCTATATTCAGCACTGGTGAGGCCGCACCTCGAGTACTGTGTCCAGTTTTGGGCCCCTCACTGCAAGAAAGATATTGAGGCCCTGGAACGTGTTCAAAGGAGGGCAACAAAGCTGGTGAGGGGTCTGGAACACAGGCCATATGAGGAGAGGCTGAAGGAGCTGGGAATGTTCAGCCTGGAGAAGAGGAGGCTCAGGGGAGACCTCATTGCTCTCTATAACTTCCTGAAGGGAGGTTGTAGTGAGCTGGGGGTCGGCCTCTTCTCTCGTGTCATTAGTGATAGGACCAGGGGGAATGGCTTCAAGCTACGGCAGGGGAGATTCAGGCTGGACATGAGGAAGTATTACTTTTCAGAAAGGGTGGTCAGGCACTGGAATGGACTGCCCAGGGAGGTGGTGGAGTCACCGACCCTGGGGGTGTTCAAGGAAAGACTGGATGTTGTGTTGAGGGACATGGTTTAGTAGGAGCTATTGGGAATAGGTGAACGGTTGGACTGGGTGATCTTTTAGGTCTTTTCCAACCTTGGTGATTCTATGATTCTATGATTCTATGATTACTGCGTCCAGATGTGGAGTCCTCAGTACAGGAGAGATATGGACCTGTTGGAGCACATCCAGAGAAAGGCCACAGAAATTATCCAAGGGATGGAACACCTCTCCTACAAGGACTGGCTGAGAGAGCTGGGGCTGTTCAGCTTGGAGAAGGCTTCAGGGAGACTGGAAAGCAGCCTTTCAGTGTCTAAAGGGGAGTTACAGGAAAGAAGGGGACAGACTCTTTAGCAGGGTCTGTTATGACAGGACAAGGGGAAATGGTTTCAAACTAAGAGGGGAGATTTAGATTGGACATAAGGAAGAAGTTTTTTACAATAAGGCTGGTGAGACACTGGAACATGTTGCCCAGTTGGAAGCCCTATCCCTGGGAATGTTTAAGGCCAGGCTGGTTGGGGCTTTGAGCAACCTGATCTAACTGCAGGTGTTCCTGTTCATTGCAGGGGAGTTGAACTAGATGGCCTTTAAAGGTCCCTTCCAACTCTAAGGGTTCTATGAAATACATGCATGTGTAGATGGCTGTCAAACTTGACATTAGTTCTTGAACGTAAAAGACCCCAAAGCCACTCAAAAGATTTAAGAGCTGTTCAATAAAATTAATCATCTGACTCAGAAACTGGAATCAGATAATGCTTAATGAACATATTAATTAAACTCCAAGCAGCAAGTTTCCAAATTACCAGTGTGGGTTGTACCCTGCTGCACTTTTATACTGCCTAGAATAATCTTTTTAAAATATTGCATGCTGTCTGAATGCTATTAAAGATCTCCAGATAAGCTTATACTATCGCCCCCTTGGATTTGCTAAAACCTTCATGTAAGAACAAAAGAGCACCCAATGTATGTAACTTCCTTGCAACTGACTGACAGGACTGAAAAACAAACAAACAAACAAACAAAAAATC
The DNA here is from genome assembly GCF_019232065.1 of Centrocercus urophasianus. Classification (NCBI taxonomy): domain Eukaryota; kingdom Metazoa; phylum Chordata; class Aves; order Galliformes; family Phasianidae; genus Centrocercus; species Centrocercus urophasianus. The sequence continues at coordinate 11,894,161 of NW_024884475.1, read as the reverse complement.
AGTAAATACATTGATTAATCATTTTTGAGATAAAAGGAGGGAGATCTTGCTATTTTTCTGTCTTGGTGAAATATTCTGAATGGAATGCAAGGCAGCATGCCCCCTTCTAAAATGGTGACCACTAAACAGGTAATTATTAAGAGGGTAATTTCAATTGGATAGAGACATTGTTAGCTGCAGCAGTAAACTGAATCCTGAATGTGTTTTACGTAGAAAAGTTAAGTTCAGACCTCTGAGGAATCTCTTAATTGTCTAATGAAAAAATATAGATTTCCTTTTCTATTGTTATTTTTGATGTTGAGCTGCACGTCAGTAATGCAACTGTGCATGGTCTTAAGTAGCATTTGAAGTGATCTATAGGGACATAGACTCCTCTACCATTCTGCAGTACTTCCAGCAATATCCATAAGGAAAAACATACAAGTTCACATAGTTCTTTCTCTCTCCTTTTCTTATTATTTTCTTATTTCTTATGGTCAACAACACGGTCAACATTGTCACCATCATATCATCAACAAAACAACTTTTTATCTTTGGAAGATACAAAGAAAATGGCATAACTTGGAATGAACTTTAAACAAAAATTAAAACCTCTAATTAATTACTCCAACAAAACTACTTAAAATCTCTATATAACATTAATATTTGTAGTAAAATAAACAGTGAAAAGATAAATGGGAGTGTATTCATTTTAGTCTTATGTCCTTTCCTATATTTGAAAAAAAAAGAAAGAAAAAAAAAGTAAAAATAAGCTTTTAGAATGCACTGAAAGAACTCAGTTTTCCCAGGGCTGTAAATAAACTTTATTCACATACGTCCAAAGCCATTTTCATGAACTGGCAAACAACCATTTAGTGAAGAGAGAAACTTATTATGGACTTCCATTGTAATTTTTTCTTATAAACAAGACAAATATGTACTCAGAGAAACTGGACCCAGACATTTAACATTTTCGCACTTCTAATATATTCACTAGTTTTACAAATTAGGTATTTTAAGATTTCTGCCCTTTTAACATTCTTTCAGTGACTGCAATACAAAAATATATATATATAGTTTGTGGATTTCATGCACAGATTTCTTCTGGGTTGGTTTGTTTCTTTTTTTGGTACAATCGTAAACTGACAAGATTTAATAAATTTAAGGTGGTATTTTACAGTCATTTATTTTGTTGGTCAATTTTTAGTCTAAGTGACATCACTTATTTAGTCAGTTGTAGTGCTAATTATAACACCAAGTAGCTATGCACGTACAGGTAACAGTTTTCAGATATTCACTGAATGTGCAATTTTACATACATAAATCTTACAGACATTGTAATTATGTACTTCACAGCACAAAATTAAGAGGTTATTAAAGCTACAGTGCATAAAGGAACTATCAGTCATACCATTTTTTTAACTGTATCATAACAAAACATTTTTCTACGGTGACGTTTTGAATATGAAAATCCTATTGCTCTTAAAATAGTTCCTACCCTGGTCCTGATAAACATTCGTGCCTATAAATAACATCCATTCCTGGAAGAATTTTAATATAGCTGTTGCCTGTTATTTTCAATGCCTCTTAAAACTTGTACAAAAAATATACATTTTCCTTAAAAATTAAAAAATATCTGAAACAGATATGCAGCACTCCTAAAATATTCTGCAGTAGATCTAGAAAAAGAAGATGAATCCAGTCTTAAATTCTGTTCTCTCATACACAAACAATTTGAGACCAATATATGATGTCTGTCTACTTGACAGCAGGATTTGACTCAGTCTGCAATGCAAACATTATGGAAAGGATGAAAACTTATTTCAGGAGTTTCACTTTGTCCTTTAAAACTTTAAATTTGGGATTCTTGTTCACTTTCTTATTAAATATGATTAGAATATCCTCTTCTGATTTGTGATGTTCACCAGCTACTGCATAGTACTGAGCTATAACCTGCACAAAGAAAGAGGAACAGCTTTGAGTTAGTAAAGATCCAGTTAAAGCAGTAATACGTTCATGTTACTGTATTAAAAGCAGCACAGATTCTATGTATCAAAATGCACAGGTGCTACACCTCTGCAGAACTTGCCTCTGTATTCTACTGAGTTCTAAAGAACGAGTCTAGTTCTAGTCATTCTGTCAACTGATGTTCTGCTAAGTAATATCAAACATTTTTGACAGGAACAGGATTTTACAAGCTTCAGCACTACAGGAAAAAAAAAATATCAAGACCAAAGAAGATTTAAAACCTAAAAAAAAAGGATGGTGTACTGTACCTTTTTTCTTAGTTTTTTAATTGAAATTTCATTGTCTGGAGCCTGTTTCAGAACAGCTTTGATGGTTCCTTTCCAGTTGAATTTACCTAGAAAATAAGCATATAAAACTGTAAAGTATACCAGATCTTCTTATGGTAGGAACCTTCAACCTACAACTTTTAGAACCAGTTCAGCTGCCATCACGGTTCATTGTTATCCTGCTGACTCTACAACAGCAGAGTGTCTTAAGCATAAAGTCAGGTAGGCTGTTTCTGAACATTTTAATTGGATGTCTGTGAAGAATCATTGTACAACATCAGCATTAGGGTTCAAGATGGCCTTTACTTAGCTTCTGAGTTTCAGCTATAAATCAGAGACCATTACATAATATGCAATCCGCATGTTCAAGGACAGGCATTCCCTAAAGATAATGAAGTGCCTTGTCTTATGTAAGCATAAACCAAGTCAAACACAGATAAACTCCAATTTATGATTCAATTAGAAAAAATGGTAATGTAAAAGACAGAACAGATACAAAGCTGCTAATTGTTTTTCCTCTATGCTGGCCAAGGCGTACAGCAGCAGGGAAGAAACCTAATGTGGTGAAAGAAATATGCCAGATTCCTCACTGTCCAGAGAAATTAAGTGTAGCTAGAGGCTGCCAGCACAGAAGTAACAGAATTCAGAACTAGGTATAAAGTGTAGCACAGCCTTCTTCCTCTGGAACAGATAGGTGAATGTTATGATTGAGGCACAACTTCATGGCTTGCTAAGAAAGCACCATATTCTGCACAAGGTCTTTTGTAGCACAGTTCTGTAACCATCTAAACTTTCCCTTTCGGAATATCTTTACCTTTTCCAAGAGTTTCTTCATTGCCATTGGTGTTTTCTGTTTCCATGTCTTCTGACATGCTTTCAGTTTTCATTTTCTTTTTTGTGACACAAGGTTCCTCTAGAGGTGAAACACACACAGAAAAAGTGATAAAACTAGAAGAATTCTAGTTGCATAAGAAGTAAGTTTCTATTCTTGTAACATAAGCTTGTATTTGCTAAAATGTTCATGTTCTGTTAAATTTGTGTATTTAACATTAACTCCTTTTAAAAATTCCAGTGAGGCAGATTACTGATCTTTTAGGCACTGACAAAAGTCTAGAGACAAAAATGCAGTTAGTAGGATAGATACCTTCTACATGTTTATATTTGCGTTTCCTGACATTTGTTTCCTCCTCTGTTTCATTCTGATGGCCATTTCCATTCATTTCAAATTCATTCTCCAAGCAATCCTTCTGTTTTTTGGACTTCTTATTCTTTTTTGTTTCTGAGCTCACAGGCTGACTTTCTAATTTCAAATCTTTTTTCTCCTTCTTATTGTTCTTTTGTCTCTCTTCTTTTCGTTCTTTCTTACTCTTTTTCCGCTCGGTTTTACCATCTGTAACGCCGTTTTCTTCTGCCATTGTTTTCTGCCCACTTTCTGCAAACTGTACTCCATCCTTCTGTTGTGGTTTGTCGTGTTCTTTTCTACTTGACACCTTTTTTCAAAGACAGAGTATGACAGTTTTGACATGCCTTTATTGATAATTCAACTTTTCTCCACTACATCATTTCTGAAATACACCAATATCCTGAATTCAGCCAGGTTTATTACACAAGGTAACACTGTATTACACAAGTAAACACTGTGGCTTGATTCTTCTAACTAATACCCTCACCATCACAGCAGAAATGTTATCTTGCAAAAAAATCTTTGACTTGGCTTAATTTGTTTTTCCTATGTTTTACGGTACATGTTGCACTATGTAAATGGTGCACTTGTTGCATGGATCCATGTTTAAACTCCACTCTCAAGGCATATCAAGGCAGTATCAGAATTTCTAAGGGCACAGTCAACATGAATGCTAAAAAACATAAATGTGATGAGAGAAAACATTATATACTTCCAAAACTAAAACACTGTACTTAGCAGGCAAAGACACCATTCTGAAACACTGCTACTAACAATTAGACACATTATCAGAATACAAGGAAAAAGGAATGTGCAGATTAAAGAAGAGTCTGTGTAGTTTTTTAAGACATATTTGCTAAAATTAAGGCAACACAAAGCTTTGATTTCTGCAGATAAACATTTTTTTTTACTCATTCCTGTTGTACAATGTTGTACCTCTAATTTAACTTACATCTCCAGTTGCTTCAGAAAAAATATCCCACACCTGATTTTGCAAAGTGCTGTCAGTAACTCTCAAACTGTTCTTCATCCAGTTCTGTGAAGGAAAGAAAAAGAACACATTACCAGTAACTTTAAAAAGTGCATCTCCTTTTCCTTTTTTTTTTTTTTTCTTTTCTTCTTATTACCATATATTTAGCTCTTAAATTTAAGAATTTTGTTATTCTGCATGATGAAGATCTGGTTCGATGTTTATTCTCTAGAAATCCCTTAAAACTAATGCAATTTTGTAGAGCATATTGTTAAAAGTCTATGCCACGCCTGTCAATTGCCTCACCAACAATAATCCAGATGAGATCAATATACAGAAAATGACATCCTCAAGCTTTTGAACAGAGCTGGTTGTATCTATGCCCTACTAAACCTTTTTACTGTTTGTATGAGCTAAAATATTAAAGGTGTGTTCTTGCTTGTTTCGCTAGAGACAAACAATCCTTTAGGGATACCTGGGAAGGTTGCACTGGTAAACTGGAATAATGGACTGCAAAAACTTTTGATCTTTCAATGCAACATCTTACCAAAAAGAAAAAAATGATTGAAAATACAACTTCCCTTGCTTAGAACGTTTTTGTCAATTTTGTCAAACTAAGTCTAACTTTCTAGCTAGCTCTCTGGCAGTGAGTTCACATCAGTTTTATTACATCCTATCTGAACCACCTAGAAGCAATCATTATTTTCTTTCAGCTTTACAAATTGAGACACAAAAAGAGGTGGAGGCCAACTTGTAATTCTTTACAGATACCACATAAAGTATTTGGAGTCTGCTGTGGTTGAGAAGCACACTTCAGTTAAGTACCCTGTATGGGAGAAGGGCTCAGAACACTAACCAACAGGAAAACTCCCTATAACAAAGTTTCTTGCAGCTCCCAGGCAAAACCTAAGCCACAGACATTAAAATTCTTTGCAAATATGTCTAAGAATATGGATATTCAAAAGCAATTGCAAAAAGAAAAAAGGAAGTATTACAAAAGAACAAGCCTATACATCCAACCTTAATCCGTTAGTCTGGGAATCAACTTTGTGAGTCTCTGGCCTAATAACTAATTAAAATTGCATTTAGACAAACTGCATTTAGACACCTTTTATGAAAGGAGAAATAATTTACAAGCATCTCCTATTGGAAAGTTGGCCATTACATCATCCACTTCCTGATGCTCAAAATAAAACAATTTGTCCCACCTTTCTCAAAAGAGAGACACCAGGGAAGTCTATTTTTAAGTTCACTGCACAAATTACTACAAAGCTCTTAAAACATACCTGAAATTTTACTTTTTTTCTTGGAATATTACCAAAGGAACGCATTTGCTCCAAAATGTTCCGCACTTTAGGGTTTATATTGGGTTTCTTCATTACTTCATGAATTTTCTGAACGAAGAAAAGCAGGATGAAATCAGTGAAGAAGCATAGTGATCAAAAGATGCATGCAAGGTATGAAAGCTGGAAGCACACTGGACAAAAATCACCCACAGACTGCATAGGCTAACTGAAATCATTCAATAAGCTTCAAAATAAACACTATCCCATAGTTTTATCACAAGCATCAGTTATCTGTATAAATACTTATACTGTGATACTGAGTAGAGGCAAGCAGGACTGCTCACTGATACTTTCTGTTGTACAAGTTACACTTTAAATTAAAGTAACCACATCATAAAGGGGAGCCCTGCACTCTGAAAAGTGCTTGCATTAAGAAAATGAACTCTCAACTGGCTGTTTTTTGCAAACTTTTGCAAATGTTTTTCCTTCTGGAACTGTGAAAAACAAGCCATCTTTGAGGCCACAGATGACATTTCTTCTGTCAGCAGTGCCTGCTTCAGTAACAACAATCAAGCCAATTCAACAATCAAGAATTGCTTATATCAGTATACAGTATAGCCCTTACCTGAAGCCACTCCTGTTGTTTAGCATCTCCTTTACTAGTTTTGGCTTCAAAATCTTTTCCACCATACTTCTCATCTTCGGTTACACACTTCACATGGTCCTTATAGTCATCACCCCTGAACACAGATTTTCAACTGTAGTTCACTGCTCAGTCCTCCAAACAGACTCAGTGGTCAACAAATTGAAGTAACAGCATCTACTGTTTACACCTCAATACTGCTAACACTTATATGATAGAAGTTCAACATGGTTAAAGTATCTGCTTGTAAGACTGCTTACATCAAATGTGGATACACTAATGCAGTAATAATTGTTCTAATCAACGTGTGTGGACCCTCAAAAAGAAAAAATGAATAACAATTTTGTTGGCGATAAAGTACTGAGAGAGATAAACAAAAACTGTGGATGCTCCATCCCTGGAGGTGTTCAAGGCCAGGTTGGATGGGACCCTGATGTGGTGCCTGATCTAGTGGCTGGGAACCTTGCCCACAGCAGGGAGGGCTGGAACTGGATGATCTGTAAGGTCCCTTCCAACCTAAGCCATTCTATAACTCTGATTATCTGAGGATGAGCTTACTTTCTTACGCAAATTCATACATTCATATTTAAAACGCAGATAGTAGCACTGCTGTCTTTTGAGTTATGAGAAGAAGCAAATTCACAATTTTGGATATCACTGCCAACCTCACATAACCTCTGGCAATGTCCAGAAGTGGCATTTAGTCTGCAGACCTGGACTTAATGTATATACTCAGTACCGATGACACCTTTATCTACTGCTGATGGCCTTTTCAGCAACATCAATCCTATCTGACACTTGTCAGTCTGACACTGACGTCCAGTTTGTCCAATACTACTCCAATTTGGCCTAGTATTAAATGGGGATGTTGGTGGCCCTGCATGTGGCAGGGGGGTTGAAGATTCATGATCCCTGAAGTCCCTTCCAGCCCTGGCCATTCTGTGATTCTGTCCAGGTGAAATCAGGAGAGGTGCACAAAGATGCTCTGGACAAGTGAGTGCAGTGCCATACATCTCCCTCCCAACGCAGTAGAACTTCCAAGCCCTTGTTCGCAATTGGATGATTAAGCCTGAAACAAACCTGTTTGCTTTTTAAGCAGAAATCTGAATTATTCAGAAATTGCCAAAGTTAGCTCTCACACATTGTAGGAAAACCTTTGACGTGTGACAACCACTGAGGAGCAAACAAGGCCGCTTGCCATCATTTACCTACCAGAAATCCTTGCCACAGTCCATGCAAGAGAGGCACTCACAGTGTCTGCAAATGTTCACGTGCTTTTCAACCTGTGTTTTCTTCACGGATTCCCCGCACGCGTTGCACGTGAAGACGACCATGGCGGTGAGGGTCAGCAGCTGCTATGAGGTGGGGCCGATCTCTTTCCTCCCCACACAGCACAGCCCTGGCGAGACAAGATCCCCGCTGCCACCAATTGCAAGGAGCATTCCAGCTCTTATCTCCCCTGTTTAACAGCCTCGCAGTTCGGCTTTCCCCTACGCCCTCCCTTTTCTGCTGCCCCCTCCCAGCCCTAGCTCAGGGTGTCCCCGCAGCGGCACCGCTGCATCTCGGAGACCTTTCCTCCCCCCACAGCTGTCGCTTTGCGGGCTACGATCCCCGGTCGCACCCCCTCTCACCGCAACCGCCGTCTCCAACGGCTGCCCGGCCCCACACGTGCGCCTGTCTCCCCGCTCCCGCCTCGGCCGCCACTCTGCGCATGCGCAACGCCCTGCTCGGGGACGCAGCGGAAGCGGAAGCGGAAGCGGAAGGAGCGGCGCCGGAAGCGGTGGGGGGAGGTTGAGTGTGGGTTTGGCGTTGAGATGGAGCTGCGAGGTGACCGCAGCCGGTAAGCGCTGGGCTGAGCGGGACCGGCTCCTTTCCTCGGTCGTTTGTTAAGCCTTGCCGCGCTCCGCTGTATCCTCAGCCCACTCCCTTCTGTACCTGCCTCGTTCCTCGCTCTCCCTCTGTCACCTTCCGCCCTTCTCCTGCTTCGCGCTTAGGGGATCCTGAAGGTCTGAGGGGATCCTGAAGCCTTGATCTGCGCGTAAATTGCGGCTGTGGGGCTGGGGCTGCTCTTGCTTGTGAGTAGCTCGGAGTGGGTGCCCTTTTTCACGGACACCGAGGCATCTGGCTGCTGAGGATGCCCGAATTCGTGGGTTGTTAAGGGCTTTCGAAGCCCCCGGGGGGGAGACAAGCAAAAGGTGCAGCTAGTTTAGTTTAAAGCCTGGTAAAAGACAAGGTGAAATAGGGGATAAAATGTACATTGCAATACCACTTCGATATGCCAGAAGGAAAGGAAATGTGTGGTAAGTGTAAGTTCTTTATAGAGAGAGTGGTGAGTTGCTGGAACAGGCTGCCCAGAGAGGTTGTGAATGCCCCATCCCTAAAGGTGTTCAAGGCCAGGTTAGATGGGGCCCTGGGCAGCCTGGTCTAGTATTAAATGAGGAGGTTGGTGGCCCTGCATGTGGCAAGGGAGTTGGAGATTGATGATCCTTGAGGTCCCTTCCAGCCATGGCCATTCTGTGATTCTGTTATGGAGCCCATTAAAATGGGGAACCATAGCTCTTCATCAGAATTGAAAATGGGGATAACTGTGCTCTTGTCACATTTAAGCATTGTGTTTTTTTCTGCTTCGTTTAATTAAGACTACAACTTGACACTGTCCTAAGATTTTAAGTTTTCCGTTTGTGCTTACCAGTATGTAGGGCTGGAGTTTCATCCTTTTTCAAAAAAAAAAAAAAAAAAAAGCTTTGAACTCAACGTGGATGTATTGTGTGGGATTATTATCAGTTGTGTTCTCTTCAACATGTTCAAAAAGTGACTTTTGTGAGGCTTTATGTTCTGTTAAATCAAAGAATTGCCATTCTAGCTTGTCTATTTAACCAGATCTGTGAGAAATGTGCTTAGCTGCAATAGCAATGAATGTGCTACAAACAGTGCTGCTCCAGAGTTCACCCTGCTCAGTTGAGAGGATGAAACAAATGAGGTTGTCCTCTACAGATATTACTGTTTTATAGGTCTGATATGGTTGTGCCATATAATCTTGTTAAAGTAGTTGGCTTTGTATTTCCTGTGGATATAGAGATCAGCATTTTTGCAGCGCCGCTTGCACATTCTTGCAGAAGCTTTCTGTTGTAAGAGATGCTTCATTAAAATCAATATTTTCCATAACTGCTGCTGTGTTTTCTGGTGAGTGATACTGTGATTGATTTTTTTATTTTTTTTTTAAACAGAGAAATGTCTTCAGAGCTCACAAGGCAAGTCTAAACTAGTGTTTCCTTTAGGAGATAAAAAATGGTGAAAGTGTTCTTCGTGTTCTAAATTCATTTTGCGAGTTGATATTTAAAGTTCATTTTAGAATTTTATTTTATTGTAGGTAATGTGACTTTCTAGCATGGACACTGTTGCTAGCCATAGTTGTCATCTACTCCAGCAGCTACACGAGCAGCGCATTCAGGGTCTTCTCTGTGACTGCATGTTGGTGGTGAAAGGTGTCTGCTTCAAAGCACACAAAAATGTGTTAGCTGCTTTTAGTCAGTATTTCAGGTATGTGGCAGAAATTTCTTCTGGTTAAAAAAAAAAAAAGTGAACTAAATGCTGTTTTTTGAGGTTTTACCTGAGAAGTTGGTTTAATTATTTTTTTTCTGGTAGTTGCACAGAAAGTAACTATTAGAGTGGAAGGTAAAAAGTTAAACTATTTGTCCAGAGATGAACCTACATCAGCTATTGTACCTAAGTAAAAACAGAGAGCATTCTAATTTAATTTTTGGGTATGCCTCATTAACTACTACAGTGTTTGAGTTTGGAAATTTTTTGTTCTTTATTTGCTTACAGTGCTTCATACAGGGGATTCTGGCATGAAATACTGCAGTCAGTATTTCAATATGCAAAGATAACTATTTACATGAAGTAGTACTGAATGTAGTAGTACTGAATGTGAGCTGAGCCAGACAGAAGCAGTTCATGTTATCCACTTCTGTTTGGTGGTGTCCAAAACAAGATTTGATTACATAGGTAATATTGAACCTCTGCATAGAAGAAATTATCAGAGAGACAGTACGTGTTTTAAAGTATGCAGGTAGTTCATGAAGCAACATCACTCCCCATTTTTCTCCCCTCACTGTAGCCCACCCACTGTTGATCTCCTGGAGGAGATCCTTTCAAAACTGCTTTCAGTTTTGAACCAGAGGAGATTCTTTCAGAACCTAAAACTGCTTTTCATTAAGCCTCAGCTGCCTTTTGTGTAAGATTCACTGCTCACTGATGTTATGTCCACCTTTCAACAAACCTAATTTGTGAGTTAACCCATGAAGATGATATATACATCATCATTTTATGGGGGAGAGTCAAGTTAGAGACTAGGGGTTTTTCATGAAAGTGTGAAGGTCCTGGCTGAGGCAGAGCCAAGCTGATCAGTCTAGGACTGGTTATGCATATGGAGAGCTACAGCTTTGGTGCTCTTGTGAATTCAGTTACTTTGAAGATAAATTCAGTGTGTGATGGTTGGACTGCTGGTTTATGCTCGTATACATTTACTCTTTTTTTTCTTCTTTTACTTCATTCTCATTCAGTACCTGGTCATTCAGCACCAAATTTTTTTTTGGTGTATGACAGAAAGGATTGAAAATAATGAAAATAATGGAAAATAAAAAAAAAAAAAGTTTACTATTACTGTCCTCTTGTCTACTTGCATAAAAAGAACTAATGAACTGTCTTTAGTAAGGTTCACTGATAATGAGTGATAGACAAACTTGATTGCCAGAAGAGAGTAATTTTGCTGACTTTGGGATCTGTCTTATCTTTTTACTGACAAATTTCTCATGTCCTAATTGCTATGATGGAAGGGAAAACACCATTCTGGGTTTGTGGACTATTGCAGACAGTCCATAAATACATCCCTGCACCAAATGTTTAAAGAGCATTGGGTAAGAAGCTGCGAGTATAGGATAAAAAGAGTCTGCTGCTTTAATGTGTACTTTAAGTGTAACAGTGTAGGGATAATAGTATGAAAGAAATATTTGAGCAGTTTTGAGAAGTTCATCTGCAAAACCACAACAGATTTGCTAAGACCACATAGCACTAATTTTTTTATTCATACCAGACAGTCTGTTTGAGATGTTTGTGTCTGTATATGTATTTTTTTTCTTTTCCTACAAAAGTGTTGTGAATTATTTGTGTGTTTGAACATCTACCTTATTTTGTCAGGACCCTTTTTCAGAATTCTTCAGGCCAGAAGAATGATGTCTTTCATTTGGACATTAAAAATGTAGGTGGGATTGGCCAAATTTTGGACTTCATGTATACCTCCCATCTGGATCTTAGTCAGGACAATGTACAAGCTATGTTGGATATTGCGCAATGCCTTCAAGTGCAAAATGTGCTGAATATTTGCCACACCTTTTTAAAATCTTCTACAGCCATAGAGCAAACAACCACCATGCCTTGTAATAGTGTATTTTCCCTGCAGAATAGTTTGAGTGCAGATACTAGTTGTACCAATGACAGTTATGGAACAAACTTATTGCAAGAATGTTCATCCGACGCACAAGCTAACAAGGTCTTGGCTGACCACCATTCTCATACATCACAGTCTGTTAATCTTCACACACCCTCGGGTGATTTACAGAAGCAGTCACACAACTCCATAGATGGCAACTGCACAGAACTTCCTTTTAAGCAACCAAATTACTATTATAAACTGCGCAACTTCTACAGCAAACAGTTCTATAAGCAAAATGCTTGCTCTAATAATGAGAGGGTAGCAGAACATTCCTTTTCTTACAATACATCTACAGAAATAAACACAGTACAGAGTAGTTCTTGTCCTGTCAGTCACCCTGAATGTATTCTGGAAACCTCTGAACATTTACCATCAAACTTTCTGGTTCAGCCCTTGAATGAAGCCGCTCCAGATCAAGACACAGAAAGCATGCTGTTGCAGCCCACCAAGCAGATGAGGCTGAAAAAGGCAGTTCACCTCAAAAAGTTGAATTTTCTGAGATCTCAGAAATCTGCTGAGCAGCCCCCGGAGCCTAAAGGAGATGACAGTAGAATAACACGAGTAAATGAATCTGTAAATGAAAGTACCATGGGTGTGACCAGTGTCAGAGTTGCTGAAGAAAAAGAAGCTGATGACTCCATGAATTCTGAGAATTTTGAACAAACTGTTGAAATTGAAAGATCTCAAGGTCCTTTGGAACAAGAAGGACAATCACAGACTCTTCAGTCACAGAGGCAATATACTTGCGAATTATGTGGGAAGGCTTTCAAACATCCAAGCAATCTGGAGCTCCATAAAAGGTCTCATACAGGTACAGTTACCAATAACTTGGTCTGCAGACCAAATATTTGGATTGAGGAGAATGTCTTGTGTCTCTTGATTCAGAAACGTTGGTTTAGAGTATGCTTTCAAAGGTTTTGTTTTGTTTTTTTAATGTTTATTTTCAGTGAATAATCATGTAGTAATAAAGACTGTAAGACTGAGTTTATTTTAGTTTAGAGTTTTTATTGTATTGAAGATTCCTGCCTCATGTTTGTTTCTGGGGTGCTTTTTCAAGGAGTGTTGTGTGTTATTTTAATGGAAATGTCATTTTTGCCATTACTTTAAACGAGTCGGGTTGTCCGGAAGTCTTAAGGCAGATAACAACAAAAGTGCACGTGAGTAGAAGAAAACATTGTAAGGCTTCTAGGCAACTGCAGTCCTTTCTTCATTGTGATTTATTCATTGTAAAACAGAACTGATTGGAGCTTGGTAGTCATTTCTTTTTAACCTGTAAAATATATTCTTTCATGATATTTATCTAGAAAGTAATACTCCTGGAAGCAAGTAAGCTACAGAATGAATGGGAATTTTGAACTTGCTTTGTTTTAAATACTTATTAGTAATATTATTTTTAAACCTAACGTAGCTGTAAGTACATTTTTGTTTTAGTGAAAAACAAGACCAAGTCTAATTTTGAATTAACTAGTCTGCCTGTTCCATTGAATTAGCGTATTCTATTTTATTTCTACAACTAGGAACGCTTTTTAAAAGGGATTTTAAAAGGTACTGTGGATAGTCAAGTAATACCATTGGTTCCATGTCCTTGAGATGGCATTGTTCTCAATCAGTACTGTAGAAAACTTTTTGCCCTTCTGTTCCCCCATATTAAATACACAAATGCATCGCTCTAGGTCTTGTCAGATAAACGTCTCTTTGCAAATGAGCGTGGAAGGTATTGCTACCTTGACAGTAAATGAGTCTTTCTTAGCAGAGACTAATTGCTTTTGTTAATTAATCCTGAGTATTATGAATTTATTTATCCATGTGATTAGTAAAAAGGAAAGTCAGAACCTGAAATTATGAACAGTTCTCATTTGTCTTTTGAAGTTTTTATTCAGTGTCCTTGAATGCATCTGCGTGTGTGTATTACTTGTAATACTGTATTAATTTGTTCCCCCATGAAACAGTTGCATGTGTTTTATCTCCATCCTCTCTTTCTTTGACTTGCGTTTTGAATCTGTCGTTGAATTTAGGCTGACATTACCAAGTATATTTTAAAGTCTTATAAATTTCAGGAGAATAGGTGGTCAGATAGAAGATAGAGCATCTAGAGAAGTCCCACCTGAGAGAGAGAGTCTCTGAAGTTGGTAAAATGAGAGTTTTTGCTAGAGAATGAATGTGGAAGAGAGACTGCAACTGTGAGAAACATGTTGTAATTTGCCATTAGATATCTTAATCATTGGGAGAAATCTAGATTTTGTGAGTCGTGGTGTCCATAGACTTCTTGATTGTACAAGAGTGTATAGCTTGTACAATTGACCTGTGTTATTGTATGCTTCTGAGTCTGGTAAATCATATAAAGTAATTTTAGAAGGTGTAAGGTTAACTTTGATCCTTGTGTAATGCATTGTAACTTAAATGTTAAGGGAATGGACTGGGTACTAAACTTTATATAGGAATCTCTTCAGGGTTCCTGACAGAAATGTTTTAAAATTTTTGTTTCTGTAGATACAGCTGCATATCAGTGGAGTCTATTGGATTTGACTTGACTGAATATTGTAGTGTGTTTTAATTAGTGTGACTTCTGTGGTAGAACCTGTCTGGTTCCCTCTTGCACATTGCTTACCTACCTAGTAAAAAAAAATAACGGTTTTTAAAAAAACATTTTCAGACAATATGTCATTTTTAATCAGTGGAAAGAACTCATAGCAGGATTGCAAAAAACAGAAACAGTTACCCTGTCATGGAATGCAGTATTGATCCCCCAACCTTTTCATTCTGAGCTTTGCTTGGACAAGTTGCCAGTATTCTGTGCTTAGTGGGTTATGCTCCTCGCCTGTATGTTCTGTTCAGGAACACTGCTGTTGTCTTTCTCCTGTGGAGCTCTGTTGTGCACTTTATAATTATTTCATCTTGCAGCGTTGAACAAGATGGATATAACAGAAGATAAAAAACAGAAATCAGTTCAAGGGTTAAGAAGTCTCCTGGATGTTTGTTTAAGCATTATCACTGTTGCAGTTCAGTTACTTTCCTCCCTCCCTCCAGACTTCTCTACTGCTGTTGATCCATCAGTGGTCTTTGGGGAGATGAGTGTTGATCTCAGATAAGGTTTGTAGTTTGGAATTTAATGACAGACATAATATCATACTGTAATTTAGCTTAGAAGAATTCTCCTGGAGGTCACGTAGTCCAAATGCTCTGCTCAAAGCAGAAATTAGATTAGGTTGTTTTGCTCAAGACCGTGTATAGTCAAGTTTATAGTATCTTCACAGAGATTCCATAGCCTCTCCTGGAAAGGAGTAGCAGTGTTTACCATCCAATGGAGTAAGGAGTCTTTTCCTGTATCTGATAATCTAACTTGTCTCTGTTGCCTTATGTCTTATCACTTCAAATATCTGGTTTCATCAGTCCTCATTAGATGATTGTAGACAGCTGTAGGATTTCCTGTTGGCCTTCTTAAGGCTCCAGGTATGGTCTCAGCAGTGACAAGCAGAAGAGAATCATCTTCAGCTTACTAGCTGCACTCTTAGTAACACAGCCTAGGAAGCCACCATCCACTCAGTGATCTAGCATTGCTGCTAGGCTAGAATTTGTTTTTGCAGTAGGTGCCTGATATGCTTGGTTGTTTAGAGTTTTGTGTAGGTGTAGAAGAGTTCTCTGAAAATTCTCTGGATGTTTCTTTAACGAACTGAACCTTTTTGTTCTATCTTTATCATGGGAAAAAGAAAACTACTAAGTTCATTGAAACAAGAGTGTGCATCAGTACAGTCCTAGTGGAATTGCATACAGACTCCAACAGTTATTTTGAGGAATTGAGCCTTTGATTTCTACCTTATCCCTTCCACCCTAAAAAAAAAAACAACTGGATTTCTGTTCAGATAATAATCTTTGAGTCAACAGTAACTTTTTTTTTTTAATATAGGTCATTTCTGCAGGAATTGCCACTAATGTTTTTTGTGTTCCTTTCCAAATTACCTCAATGCTTTTATGGCTGTCAGAAGCCTTCCAAATTGCCAGAGTTCTGATGTCCTGATGGTTTCATTCATATTTGATTTGTCAGTATCAGAATTTCTGGTCATTTGCATATTTAGAGTCATAATAAAGTCAACCCTTTCTGCTACTTACTGTTGAGTTATTGTTTTATTTTGTCTTATGCTTGGATAAAAGCTCTCTTGAAACTTTTTCCATTCTTCAGTAAGTAGGAAAGATTGATTTAAGCTAAGTTTTTCACATATCTAGAAGACTGCTGCCTGTCTGTGAGGCCATATAACTATGTTCACTCTGATTTTAAATCTGAGGCAATTGCATTTGGTCCTAGATGCTGAAATGATATCAATCACATGTATTTTGCAGCAGTGATGGAAAGTAGAACCTCGGTGCCTGGATATTGCAGGTGGTACTTCTAACACTTCTGAAGATGGAGGAAGAGTCACAGTGCAAAAATATTTGGTGGAAAATAAGACTACAAATGGCCAAGTGGTGTTCTTGAAAATCTGGAGAACGCTTGTTAAAATACATAAATGAAAAATTATAGACTGATTTTTTGATTTGTCAGCAGGATGAAACGAAATATAAGATCTCTTTTTCCTTCTGGAAATACCTAAGGTTTTGCACAGTCACATTCTAGGTGGAACATCAAGTTATTTTCAAATGCTGGAGTGGGCAGGTTCAAGAATACAAGTTTTGGATACACAAATTCAGAAATATTGCAGTTAAGTATCAGGTACTGCTGAAAGGCAAATGCGCATTTGGGGTCAGTGAATGGCTATATGCTGATTGGAGGCGTATGGTACTCAGTGAGCAGGGAAAACTGAATCCTCCCAAATTTGTGTTCCATATTCTTTTTTAAGAGAGGGTCTTTGCATGTACAAATGGAAGGACCGGTGCACTTTCCATAGCTTTTGTTGTTGTAGTAGAAACCTGTCATTTGTTCTGTTCCTAATGGTATGGTACTCCTTTCATCTGGACAACAAATATTAACAACAATGAAAAAGCACTCCTATTCATATCAAAGCTCTTCTGTTTATTTTGAAATATAAATTATGTATCTGAGAAGCCTGCCTTAAAAAGCTTCATGGTAAATGCTGTACTTCCTTCTTAAATTTCCCTTTAATTATACGGGTAAGTGTCCTTTGGGGGATATTTTTATTTTTTACATTAAATACTTTAAAAGGAAGTGTACGAATTTGACACGTTTGTATTCTGCTGCAGCTATTAGAAGTTCTATCTTCTGTTTCTTTTTAGGTGAAAAACCTTTTGAATGTAACATTTGTGGGAAACACTTCTCACAGGTGGGAATATTTTATATTATAGTACTTACACTTGAAAATTAAATGCATCCATGTCCTGATTCTAAGAATAAACTTGGTTTTGTGTCTGTAGATTAGATACTTTTTGCTCAGACAGACTTGACTTTTTAGATAAAATATTTAAACATCTTATCTGAAAATAACATGTTAAGTGCTTTAGATGTCTTTGACACGTTTTGTACCTTTGATTCTGTCTGCTCTCAGTAGATGCCTGTTATGTATTTTATCTTCAAATGAATATTTATCTGTAGGAGCCACAGCCAATTTGAAATAGAACTTTTGTTCTCAGGTTGTGCTGTTGCCTTATGTTTAGGAATCCACTCTGAATAGTGTTTTTACATAACTGTCTAGAAAACGTGGGAATTTCATGTAATACATTGTATTCACAGTGCAATTTAATCTTTGTAAGTGACATAAATTAAGCAGATTTTTTCTGATTTGTCTAGAAAAATGAGTGTCTACATTTGGACTCCATTTTCTTCTATAAATAAGTACAGCGTAGTCTATCTGAAGTTACAAAAGTCAGAATTTTTAACAAAATTCTCATGAAATTCCCTACTTATACACAGGGCCTAAGCTGTAGTTGTCTTAACTTGCCCTACTATGCTTGTTTACTATTCTGAGTACAACTTATTTATATTTCTAGAAATAAGTTGCCTAGTTGTCTTGTCCTTCAAAAAATTCCATTTCTTTTCTATTTTCTTATTTGGAATATTTATGTTGAACTGTGGGAGACAGTATATTTTCATGCCAAGATTGCATCACAATTATCAAATAACTTTGTTTTTCCTTAGGGGTCCTGGTTTAAGGATTAGACTTGCAGGGCCTTTAGCTTCCCACCCACGTGTGCTTTGCTTCTCTGGCCTGTTTTGCAGCTGACCAGGGGGCTTCTTTGATCCGTGTATCTGATGCAGTTGCACAGTCTGGTCTGGAACTGAATATATCCAGTGAGCAAGCTATCATCAAGCTATTCTGAGCAAATCTGGATCTGCTTGTTAGCCAGAAAAAAAATTACTTTTTCATTAATTTGGATGGCTGAGCAGCCACTCATTAAAAGAAAAAAGTGGGTATTCACAAATTCCTTTAAAAGCACTTCTAGCAAACATGGTGATTTCCTATATTGTAGACCTTTACCATGTGGGAAGAGGGAATGAAAAACCTTCATGTATGCAATGTATATGGCAGACTGTAAGGCAGCATGCATTTTTCCTCTTTAATTTAAAATGAGAAAAAAATCAAATTTCTGCCTTTTAACTTAACGCTCTTATAGAACTTCCCTCGCCTTTCTGTTATCATGCTTATCTGGAGGAACGCTCTGGAATCTGTGAACTTTCAGAGTATGAGCCACAAAATTCAGTCTGTGTATTACACTTCTTGTCATAAATAGGAGCTTGCATACTTCTGAGATGCTTGCTTCTGAATCATGCAAATAAGCAAGAGCAAAGTAAGTTTTGAGGATGATTACTGTTTATTTTTTGTTGAAAAGGCCGTCTCAGATCTTGTTCTCTGTTACAAACTTCTCAGCTTGCAGACCACAGAAATAGTAAAGCTTTTCTTATTTAAGCTTTCATGTTCTGGGCTTTGGACACAATGCAGTTGTTGTGTTTGATATGCCAGCTCCTGTTTAATTAAGCTGAAATGATGTTCCGTTTGGTGGAATGTGAAACAGAAACTGAAGAAAGCAGGGAAAATTAAAATGGTGACTCATAATGTGGAATATCCACAAATGATTTTTTGAGAGAAAAGGTTCTTTTGAACTTCCAAGCCTACGTCTTTCCCTGCTAGTAAGCAACATGTTGCAGTGTAGTCCTCTTCCTCGTGATCTGGGATATCCTACTTACTGCCTCACTGCCTCCTGCAGAGCTCCTTTTGGGAGCTGTTAGGCGTCAGTTCCTTCTCCTTAAAAGCATGCCATTTGCAAATAGAGCAGGTCTAGTGTATCATCTCCAGTCTCTGAAATTATGAAGAATACTGTGCAACCAAGATTGGTAAGATGATTATTCTAAACATTTTCTTTCACTGAAATCCTCATAAAAGTTCCCTTACATCTTTTTGTTTGGATGGCGTATTGTGCTTTAGCCAAGGTTGTATGCAGTCTTACAGATTTAGGAGGAACACAGGGTACTAATTTTTTTTTCTTTTTTGTATTGTCTTGGAGCAGTTAATAACAAGCTTGTGGCCTCATTAGCAAGAAGTGATACAGCATTACAATTAATAGATCTGCTTGCTGTTATCTGTTAAATACTTTTATTGTGAACCAAAACTGTCTCTACTGGAGGCTTTTCAGAATAATTGTTGTGCTTCGTATTCAGACTCTCTCCCAATCTAGAATATCACATGCATTTCTATTTTGTTTGGTGGCATAAATAACAGTTAAGTACTGTCTCTTGCATGCTGCTTTCCAAAGCACCTCTGCAAAAAATCCTCAGTCTTTGCAGAGTACAGATTACTTGGAGAAGTCAGTTCAATCCATTCTCTCCTACAGAAACAGGTATCCAATGCCTCTCTGTTTCCATTTCAACATCTGCCTGAAAAACCTTACAGGGTTAAAGAAAGTTCTCTCAGTGTGTACATTAATTCTTTTAGTATTGTCTTGCATGCGTGTCTGCAGTACTTCTGTTTTGTATATCATAAGCTGAGATTACAGTGATTGATTGTCAAAGGTAATTTATATCTAAAGGAGTAGGAAAAAATTACTGAGGTTTTTGTTGACTTGCTGTGACTGAGGAGGATGTGTTAATCTTCACATTCCCATTTTTCTTTCTGATAGAAACATCCCTTTAATATGTTTAGCTAAAATAGACCCTGGAAGTATGCACACGCTTTTTTCTGAAACATCTGCAGCTCTTCTATGGAGATGAGCTGTATCTTGTTCTTTGAGCACTGGACTCTTAATGGATTAACCACTCAGAAGCACTGAAAAAATAAGTTGGCATGAGTGACGTGGTTTTGTCAAATTGTCATTAGCTGGCTTGCCAGCAGACTGGTGTGATTTTTACAGGACTGGGGGAGGAAAGACATGTAATGAAAATTAATTGGCAGTAATCCTATTTGTTCATTTCTATACATCCTATTCCATTTTCTTCTAATGTGGGTAAATATGGCTTTGGAGCACTTAGCTCTTAACTCTTCTGTGGGTGGAAAAGTGTTTACTCCTTTTCTTTACCTCCTGCTAGGTGAATTTAGGCATCCTGTTATGTATTTTGTTTGTAGCTCAGGGAAAATGAGACAAACATAAGCCATATTACTATTGAATTTTCTTCTTGATTGCAATCTAGTTAGTGTCATTTTTATTTATAGCTGGATCTGTTTTCCTGAATGTTAGATTCCAGACTCTTTTTCTCTGTTCATGTCAATACATAATTGCATACATAAGCAATTTGGACTAGAAGTACACGGTAATCTAAATTTCTACATGCCTTGTAGTCTTAACTGTCTCAGAATTAGAAATAAAAAGCTTGTCTCATAGTTAACCTAATTGTCTTTTTATCTGAATACACCAACAGGATAGTTGAAGTTAAATGTTAAATCACTGTTCCTTCAGGCAGGTAATCTCCAGACACATTTACGTCGACATTCTGGTGAAAAGCCTTACATTTGTGAGATCTGTGGGAAAAGGTGAGTGAAATTGGTCATTCCAGTGAAGTTACCATGTTAAAACTTGTGTTTTCTTTGGTTGTGATAAAGTAAGGGCCAAGAGCTTAGGCAGTGTGCTGCTAAATTTCATAACAAGACATTAGGTTTATATACTGAAATATGTAAGCCTCTTGTTGCAGGTCTCATTAATAAGATGTCACTACATACATAGTCTGTGGCCTCATATAAATTTTTATGCTGGCATCTTTAGTTAAGGATATATATACTGTTGTGTGTACTTTGAACAGTCTGATGCACAGTAAATCTTGCTTTTCTGTACCTTAACCTCAATTTCTGTTTTCATTACTTGATCATATCATTTCCTTTTTTATTCCATTATATGAGACTTACACAGTATAGAACCTTGACAGATTTAAGCAAAGTATTAAGTATTTCTTTCTCCTGCTAACAGGTGAAAAAGAACAATAATTTAGGAATATTGTTAGCACTGTAGACTATGTTAAATGGAGGAAATTAATAACATTTATGGAGAAGACTTTTGTTTTTTTTTTTTTTTTTTCTTTTTGTTTTTTTTTTTTCCTAGCATAAATTGAAGTAGGCATTGCCAACTTCAAAATGTTTGTTTCAAATGTATTAATTTGGGCATCTGTGGTTTAGATTTTTTTTCTTCAGAATATCCGATATTCATTATATTTGATTTCCATATGGTTACGGTTATATTTAGGAGAATATAGGATCTTGTGAACCCAGTTACACAATTT
Source organism: Centrocercus urophasianus (assembly GCF_019232065.1). Taxonomy (NCBI): domain Eukaryota; kingdom Metazoa; phylum Chordata; class Aves; order Galliformes; family Phasianidae; genus Centrocercus; species Centrocercus urophasianus. The sequence continues at coordinate 11,872,663 of NW_024884475.1, read as the reverse complement.
ATATATTCTGTTATAGATTTGCTGCTTCTGGGGATGTTCAGCGTCACATCATCATTCATTCTGGAGAAAAGCCTCATCTGTGTGACATCTGTGGCAGAGGTAGGTAAGAATCAAAGCTTCTGCCTCTTAAGGTTTTTTGATTTAAATGTGATAAGTCATTTTAGACTGTGTCTGTCATATTTTTCTAGGGTTCAGTAACTTCAGTAATTTAAAGGAACACAAAAAGACTCATACGGCAGATAAAGTGTTCACCTGTGATGAATGTGGAAAGTCATTCAACATGCAACGAAAATTAGTAAAGCACAGAATCAGACATACTGGAGAGAGACCATACAGCTGTTCAGCATGTGGTAAGACTTACTGTGCGTAGGCTTGGTGTATCTTAGTTTTTTTAAATAACTAGCGTTTACAGTGTCAGCAGAATAACAACTAAAATGATTGTAAATTGAAATACCACATTGCGAAAGTTTCTAACAAAATCTTCTGTCTTGTATCTTTCATATCATCTGGTGTACTGAACTGTTGCAACTATCATAAGTTCAAAAGTGAATTTCAGTTGAAGAATACAGGAAAGAAATAGGGAATCAACATGTATGTGTTTGCCATAGAAATACTGATACTGTCTGTTCATTTTCTAACTGAAAGCTTGGTTTGGCATCACTTGGCTATCAGTAGAATCTTCCTTCCTTCTTGCTGGTTAAATGCTGTTGAGGTTTAACTGGAGTCAATCATAGAATGATAGTAACACTTTGCTACTTTGCTTCAACTTCTGGAATAAAATCAAAATTTGATTAAAGCCTCACTCCAGAGAACATCCACTTTCAAAATCTGCTGCGTAGATTTTTCTTCCAAATGGTTTGAAAATGGTTCTTTAATCGATGATTCATCCTCGTATAATGTGGTTCTGAGAAATTGCAATCTATCCATATCTCATCTATTACTTAGCATCCTGCAGGCTACTTACTTTTCTGCCTGTAGGTGCTATATTGATATAATTTCTTTCATGTTCTGAGGAATCAGCTTTAGAGGAAGGTATTTACCAAATGATAATGTCTAACTGTGGTATGTTTTATTGGTAATGTCCTCAGGCAGCAGCAAAAGCTGTAATTATTAGATCTTGCATCAATAGGAGGAAATACAGACATGCAGGATGTGAAAGAATAAACAAACCTTTGCTTTGCTAGTATTTAAGTGGATTTATTTTCCTCTTGTTTTCTAGTGATCTTTTGATCATTTTTCTGTTTTAGCCAGGTAATCTTCTGAGGGCAAGAAATAGACAAAGGAGATTTGATCAACTGTTATGAAATTCGCAGAAGCAAAAAGTCCACATGTACTATTCCAGTAATTTGTAATCTCAACTTTTACTGCTTAGTGGCTTTTCTGAAAAAAAGAAAGCAGTAGAATGAAAAGTGTGCCAAAAACAGACTGCAGTTTCAGTGAGCTTTCAGATAATACAAATGATTTTAGTTGGTATCTGTCCATACAAAACAAAGTAGTCTTTAACCTAGGTGAAATGAGAAAATCACGAAGGTGTATTAAGTTACTTTTATTCTTCCAAAGAACGTGAGGTGTCTGGATCATTTTCTGAAAATTAATGCTTCCTCACTCAGTTGTGCTTCTACATTTTGCCTTGGTTCACGCTTGGTCCTTTTTTTTTTTTTTAATTACAATATGCTAATTGAGTTGTTGGGCCTGTGGTTGTTAACACAGGCAGACAGTCTGCTATTTTATTGTACTTTAATATTTACAGCAATTAAAAAATGGTTTTGATGCATTCTTTGTGTTTAAAAAAAAAAAAAAAAAAAAAAAAAAAAAAGAAAACTAAAAAAAAAAAAAGGACTGCTGCATTATGCTAGCTCACAGTTAACAAAATAGCTGACTTATGAGCATTTTAAGAGTAGTTGCTCTCTAATGAACAAAGCATTACTTTCTATGATGTAGATCTAGCTGGAAGAATATAATTAAAAGCACGCTGCTTTACCAGACAGAGGACTCTCATTGATCTTCATTTTATGCTTTTTTTCCCCACCACAAAGGTTGAAACAGATTGAGAGTGCTCACAGTTTTCAAATATTAATGGATATTCCTTTCTCTGGAGACAAAAACTAAAGCACTGGAAATGCAAGACAGAAAATCAGTTCAAGGAGAAGAAATAAGTAATTGATTTGTAGAAACAGAAGAAACCCTAAATAAAAGTACACAACTGGGATGTACCATAGCTCATCACTTGATACTTTGTCTAATTAGAGCTTGTTTTTGTGCTTGTATTAAGAACAGAATCATAATGTTATCACTTCTGTCTTGTAGGGAAGTGTTTTGCAGGCTCTGGTGACCTGCGCAGACATGTGCGGACGCACACAGGAGAAAAGCCCTATACCTGTGAAACTTGTAACAAGTGCTTCACTCGCTCTGCTGTTTTACGGAGGCACAAGAAAATGCACTGCAAAGCCGCTGATGAAGGTCCAAACACACTAGATGAATTTACTCAAGGGATTGAAACTTCTGATCTTGACAAATCTCAGAGCTCTGACTCATTTGGCCAAGAAATGTCAGTTACGTTGTTACCAGTGTCAGTTAAATTTCCCATTCGTCCAACTGCAAGTTCAACTGAATTTGGCAGTTCTGCAGATTCTTACTGTAAGCTGCGATCGATGATTCAACACCATGACTCAACAAACCAACAGAAATTGAATGTGGATTCAGCTAAACTCCACAAAGCTCAGACACAGCAAACTCCACCACCATATGCTTATGCAGATGTAGATGGATCTTCTGCTGAAGAAACGTTAGAGTCTGATAGTATTTCCATGATTCGTTCCTCTATGGTTAGTTTGGACAGTCACTGTAATGATCCTCTAGGCAGTCGAACATCATCTGTTGCATACAAGAATACTGAAGGACCATTCTTCTCTAGCATGACCCTCTGGGGTTTAGCTATGAAGACTTTGCAGAATGAAAGTGAATTGGAGCAGTGAAGGGTCAAGTAACTAAATCAAAAAATTTTAAAGGCATTTCATGCAATAGATATGTCTCTATCCTGATTACACTGCAGTGTAAAGAGATCTGAGCTTGTTCTTCAACCCACTAGCTTGAGTACTGGTAGAAATCAAGATGTGTGCCCAGAATACAGTGTAGGCTGCCTTTACACTGCTGCTCAGTAAAGTTCTGTTCTAGTTTTGAGGATCTTTGTTCTTCTGTGACTACAATATGTAGCTGATGTACTAAAATTTACTATTTAACTATCTTTAAATCTGATAATAGGGGAAAGGAGAGACCAGTGTCTAACTTCATTTTACGAGTGCAGTTCAACTGCAGACCATCAGAATGATGTGAGGATATACATAGGTTGCTCTGAGAGTAATGCCTCCTATTAATTACCACGGAAACTACAACAGATACAAAGAGCACAAGAACACTGTGTGATAGAAAAAGTTCTCAGCTACAAAATACTTTTTCTTAGTATTAGCTGTGCGTTTTTTCAAGCAGTGAACAGAACCTGCATGTCATAACTAAAAACAATCTGCATGGGTATCTGGAGCATGGCCTGTCTTTCACATCACTGTTGCCACTGCTAAAATGCACCACTCACTCCTTCACTGCGCTCGCATCCGCTGTTTGGTCTCCATGTATGTTCAGCAAGTATTGGTGGATGCAAATGGGCTTAATTTTTTCCTCATGGAGGAAGTCAGCAATGCACTTTTTCTTCATACGCACTTCCATGTCAGACACCATTTTGCCAGATTGTCCCTCTGCTGCCATCAGTCACATGGCAACAAAATGTAGTGGAATATTAGTGGGAAGGTTCAAGTTCTGCTGCTCTACCCCCGTCATCTGATGTCATAGGCTGATACCATAAAATAGGAAGTGTTACTTTCAGAGCAACCCTTGTAGATGTGACAAGTGGAAAATATTGAACAAATCCCTGGTGAACTTGGGTTTGAAAAGTGGTTTTCTTACCAGTAGGACCATTGGTTTACATGACTTGAGTATTGTGATATTAAAATTAAATGTTAAATATTATTTGTGATAGTGCAAAGTAACTGTATATCTAGAAACTTTATTTTTTTTACAATAAAATCTTTTTTAGTATTTTATAAACTATTTTGCATAGAAGATTATTTGTACGATGAAGATACAGATCAGGAAATTCTAACTTAATAAAGTGAAGATGTTTTACGTTATATCTTAATTGCTCAGTGTGTTTCATCTTTTATAAAAGGTTTTCAATAACATAATTCCATCTATTCTAAGTATTTTTACAGTGCTGATGGGAATATAAAATAAGTGCAGTCAATGCACCAGTAAATTGCCCTGCATTTCGGTGAATTTGTGTAAAACATCTGCTAATTAATGGAATGAATAGATTGAATGAAAGATAAAAACTTTGCTTACAGGCTGTTTCCGCTTTGCTGCTTAGAATGGTTGTATTCATTTTCAGTACAGATCTTCTGCTTTTTTTTGTTGTTGTTTTTTGTTTTGTTCTGCTTGTCACTGCTAGTCTAACTTCTTCCAGTCTGTCAAAGTTTTAGCATTGTGCTGTCAGGCTTTACAGTAAAACATTATTTAAATACTGCAGTTTCTGAAAAGAAAATATCCTTGTACTAACCTGTTTTCTGAAGTTCATTCATAGGGTGGAAAGTCTGTTTGAAGTACATACCTGTCATTTCTTGCAAGGAGTCTCAGTGTGCACTACTAGCAAGACAGCTGTAAGTACTGTATCTCTAGCATTATGTGGGAGCACTGCAAGACTTCGGAGCTGCATTTGCATGAAAAATGGTCCAGCATTTATTGGGACTACAAAATCATACAAATCCCAAACAGCTGGTTAAAAATTTTGCTTGTGAGAGGAAGTGGTTTGTAGGCTGAAAAGTAGATTTCAGTGTTTTTGCATCTAAATGCATGCTAAAAAATCTGATGTTGCCACTAATTTAATAACATCAGAGTTGCTCTGATGGGGGGTGAGTTTTTGTAAAACCAATAGCTGGGATTTTCTACTAGTTAATATGTAATGTCTCATTTTTCTGCTATTAGGAAAGATGTTGTTAATGGTCTGCAGGTAAAACAGAAAGATTCAAATATGTTATAATGGAATAGTTGTTGGTAGAGCAAAAATTAGTTTTTCTAAAACAGGAATGTAGGCCACAGATGACTTACAGTCTACTGCTTTTGTTCTGTGGAAATTTAGAGCCTAGTAAATGCAATATGTTTCAAAATTTTAAAGATCTTGCTACTTTTTATTGAGGAGTACAAAACTAGCTGCTCAATTTCCTGTTAACTTTATGCATTACAATTTATGCCTTCACTTCCTTTCCTTGTGCTCCCTTTTTTAAAATGTTTTCAACCTGAATCAAAGTAAGACAGGTGATGTTGTTGGCCAGAGATAGTATCCTTAAAAAGGGACAGAACATTATACTTGGTATGTCAGTCTTGAAAAATAGTAATTTATTTCAATAATCATATCATATTCTGAAAAACCTTTAACTGTGTTAACAGGCTGGTTAAATCACACACAGAGGCACTGGAGACCATATTAGGGACTCTTAGTTTGCCTTTCTTTTCCTGTAGTGCACATATGTCAGGAAACTAAAATACATGCATCTTTCCAGCCAGTAATGTCAAAACAAAGAGGAATTCTCGATGCCAAATTTTAAAAATAGCAGGCTAACAGAATACAGTCCTGCTTAGGATTAAGGGAATGTATGTATCTGAACCTTTAATTTTTCTCTCGTTCTTTTTGTTTATATTATTTCTTGTTTGAATGCTGTGGATCGTTGTGGAAATTTTTAGCATGCTGCCCAAAAATCCATGTGTTATGATGGCCAAATGTACTCACGCATGCTCTCACTCTTTTCCATGTGTCAGTGCCAGAGGCAAAATGTGGATATCTGCCAGTCACCAGACCTGTTGTTCTCCCCCTGTCAGAAGTTGTTTTTAGATTTATGTATCCCAAGAGAAATTAGAAATTTGATCCTGTTCCCAGTGGGTTCTGTTGCTTGGCAAAGACTAATCTTGAATTTGCAAACCTTGTAACCTTTCAGTAACCTCTAGTTCTGGAACTCTTGTTTTGCTTTCTCTGTTGTATTTTGGTGGAGTCAATAGAGGAGATTTAAAACAGAGACTGTGTCACAGCCTTTATGCTCTTCTAGCAGTGCACTACTATGTGTCTGCCCATTTTGCTTCTGGAGAAACGTTTCTGAACACTGAACACCTTAAAATGAAAATAACATCTACTATGCTGCTGTAAATGTATAGATTAGACTGCTAGCCATCAAGTACTTACGGCTGAAAGGACAGTCATGCAGGCAGGATAATCCCTCTTGCTTGGCAGCATTTCTTTCTGTGAGTGCATCACACCAAAAACAGGAATATTCTCAAACTCGCTATTAGATTGTGAATACTGTTTACAATTTGGGGAAAACACCATTTTGCAGTGTGGCATACCTACATGAGAAGAAAGCAGGAGAAAACAGCCTGTGTTGACTCTGCACAGCTGGGACTGGAAAAAGCAGAAGTTGCAGTGACAAACAGGAGATAATGCAGAAACAGTTCTGACTATTTAGCTAGTTGGCTTGAAGGAAAGGCTATGCAAAAGAGAGAGATTTCAGAAGATAAGTTGGTGGGGTCAGATGGAAGAGAATGAGTTTCTACATATGGAGTAAGAAGCTTTGGATTAAGATGACCTGTCCCTGCAGCTGCTTTGCAGTGAGATCATCACTGCCTGACTTGCAAGAGGTGTATTTTGTATAGTAGTACACTATGCCAATTTAGTATCATCTAGTGCTCCTCTCAGTGAAATTTCTCTAGAAGGTGACCTTGACAATTCTGTGAAAGAGCAGCTACTACTATATCCTAACAATTTTCTTGCCATCCTGTAGGTGAAGAGGATGTTTGAGAATAGCAAATGTGGTCTGATAGGCTTGATGCTGCCATAAAACCCACACAGCTGGAAAACAGCAGCTACCCTGTGACTCTGAGGAACAGGTGGAAACCGTGCCACAGTTAGTGAGCCAATAGTATTCTACCACCAACAGATGCTCAGCCATAACTGTTGCTCATAAATATCTATAGCCAGCATGCTGAGGGGTATGAATAAGCATCACTCAATTGGCTGGTTGCAAGCAGGGCTGAAGTGTCATTATTAGCAATGTAGAAGACATGCTGCTTAAAAAAAAAAAAAAAAAAAAAAAAAAATTTGAAAGAGGTTATTAACCAAATTGGTGTAGTATAATTGAACAACCACTAATTATTTATTAGAGTAGCCATCCTGCAGTTTAGAGCTGCCATTCGAGTCATCTTGTGAATGAGAATCTTAGTGTTGGTGGGTTTTTGTAGTTTGGGTTTGTTCAGTGCAGAGCTCTCTCTGTCACTTGACACCTGCACAATATTTAAGAAGAAATGATGGTAGTGTTTACACTGAAGGTACTACTGTGTTCTTCAGACAATTTAATTACACTCAAATCTTTTTAAAGATTAACTTGTTTTTTTATATACGAGTATATTTTTAGTATGCACTTAGGAAAATGTTGCTTCATATGATCAGGTGCAGGTTTAAATAACTCCTCCTCCAAAAAAAACAAAAAGAAAAAAAACCCCGAAAAACGAAAACCATCCTCTACTGCTTATATTGAAGCTTAACATTTAGACTGCTAGAACTTTGTATAAGGAAGGAGAATTTCATTAAGAAGGACTTTGCATTGGTTTACAACCTGTTGCCATTGACCATGGATAGTGTTCCTGGTCTGAAACTTTATGTACGTTCTCTCACATACTTTTAAATCTGGTATTCCTGGGTCTTTTTTTCAAAATGTAGGGCTGTTAGTTTCCTGAATTCAGATGGAGCTTTAGAATTGAGCGCTTATGCTTTTTTTCTATAGATTCTTCAACAAGTCCAGATGGGCTTAAACTCCTGTTGATAATTTTATAGGTAAGTAATTGCTACACATGAAGTCTTTCCAAAACAGCTAAGTGGCATATACAAGAGCAAGCCAAATTTGAGACAAAATAAGCGTGAAGCAAGTGGAACTGGCCCCATAGACCATTTACTTCTGGAATCCACGTTTTTCACTGCTTTCATTGTGTTACCCACTGTGGGTAGCTTCATTCGTATGTGGACAGCTGCATTCAATTCCTGCTGCTCGCTTCATGCCCACTTACCCACCCCTCAAAATCCAGAGCAGAGGTTAATATATTCAAGCTCAGACAGGAAAAATGTAGAAGTGTATAGGTAAACAGAGTCCCACATAGTTGTAAAAATCTTAAAGAACTTCTCCGATGTCTGTGTTCTGGAGTATGTGCTACAATTTTGGATACTTAGTTTGTTACTAAATGACTCTCTTGGCAAAAAAAGTTGCTAGAGGTGAAACAAACAGAACAAGTGTGAATGGTCCTGCTTGTGCAGAAAGCTTGATGCAGTGTGAGTTTTGCAGGCAAATTTGAAGGAGGGAAACATGGTAGCATGGAAAATGTGGTAGTGAGAACTGAAAGGTCTTGGATGCAGCTATTTTGTAACTTGGTATGCTAATGTCTTCAAAGTGACCCGTGTTCCACTGCGCTGCGAATAGAGGGCTTTCTATTGGTACGCTCGGGCTTGTGCTTTCTGGTCCACAGCCTTATTCATTAATCCTTACTGACATCTGTTATTGAATTTGCCTTCTCTGAATAGTTGGTTTCTATCTCTATTATTAAATATCCATCCTTGCAAATATACAAAAGTTATCTTTAAAACACAGCCTAGTGAAAATGCAAGCTATTGACAACTCAGACATCCTTTTCTGTAAAGACAGTGCCTCTACTGTTTAAATATAGATTTAATTTTTTTTTTTTTTTTTTTTTTTTTTTTGTAGTTGATATTCACATGTGTGTCCAGATCTAACAACAGTTTTGTTCTCTTGGTGAGGGAATTTTTCCTGGAAGGTTACAAAAGCCCATTAATACAAGCACACAATGCAGTGCTGAGGAGCGTGCATGCATGAACTACAAGTCTGCCAGCTTTTTGTTAGGCTCTGCAGGGGGCAGTATAGTGAAATAAAGCCTTTCAGGCCCCTTTAATGTAGTTCTGACCTTCCACGCTATAATAAACAGATGACTGGAACCAGAAAGATAGGTCATTGTGATCGCAGTTAATATTTGTAAGGACCAAAGCAGCTCTCAGCCTTTGAGGTAGAAGGGAATCATCTTAAGTGTGAAAATGTATCATCACAAGAATGGAGAGGATCAAAGGAAGGCCAGCTGGTGCTCGGACATCTTTTCATAACGTTTATTACAATGCTAGAATACACTAACTTCAATGGGAAGTCCATTCAGTTCATGTATTTTAAATAGATAATCTGTATGCTGGTGAAACAAAGAAAGATTAAAAAAAAAAAAAAACCCTTCTCAAAAGGGGGTGGTCGACAAATTTGCCTATGATTTAATCATACTGGTTTTCTAAAATCAGCTTAGCTTTTTCAATACAAACATATGAATGTAATGGCATACTTACTTTAGAAGTGGCTGAAAAATTGCAATTGTGGGTATAGAATTTTAGCTGATTTTTACTGTGTTTAACTTCCACTTCAGAATAAACGTTCTCTGAAAGTTCAGTTGCCGCGCACAAACGCGATATGCAGTAATTTAGGGAAAAACTATGCAGAAGTACAACTAGAATTATATCAGCCAGGAGATGTGTATGTGTTGGGTCCTGAAAAGGCCAAGATTGAGCTGGATACTTTTGGAGAAACACAAAAGCTCAGGCCTCCAGAGAACAACATACTAACGTAAGCATAATTAGCAATTTCAAAGTGGAAAATCAATGAGGATTGCAGTTCCGAGTTAGTCTTTTACAGTGAATTGTTCATTGTCTGGGGCTTTACTGCCAGGTCTGTGCTAAACAGACAGGGAAAGGCAGCAGGTCTGCAGGTGAGCACTTCTGCCACAATGTTTTTCAGATGTGGGACATTAGCGGTCACTAGAACATTAAATTTCAAACTCAAGTGTTAAATGATTGTCATTACTTTGAGATTTGGATTTCAGTCACTTTCTGAATTTGTTCCATTGATCCAGAATGAGGAAAGGATCCCTTCTTTCTGAGCAGGGATGTGCTTCAAACCAACTTTAATGTTTTGTCTGGAGATTGACACTTGTGTAAGAGTTGCATTATTTATGAAGCTAAAGCCTTTGACGAGAGTTTCAGCAGTCAGTCTCTTAATGTTACAAAACAGAAAATGGACAAAAGAATATTGCCTTTTCCTACCCAGAAGAAAGACAATTGTAAACAGTCACCACATCAGCTGAGTAATGACTGAAGTGTGAAAGGGGTCTGAGGGGTGCTACAGTTCTGGCAGTTTCAGGAGATGCAACAACTTAGTTTCAATTCAAAAGTCATTAAAATCATTCCTCAATTCTAAAGCTTGGGGGGAAAAAAAGCATTTCATTTCTTTTTCTCCAAGTAATTTGCATGTCAAATCTCTCTCTCCTCTCCCTCTCTTGCACACCCTCTCGCTCCTGTCAGTGATGTCTCTCTCAGCAGCTGTCTCATAATGAATCACTTCTGTCATCTGAAGCATATTTTTAACACTTGTGAACGTGCTCTAAAAGCAAATGCTTTTAAGCAAACAATTTGCACTGCTTCTCCATACGCTCTCTTCTCAACCCCAAAGCTTTCTTAATCATGATTTTCGAATCCAGGTCACTGGGGAATTACGTACTGGCAAATACAACCTTTTGTATTTGTGAAAGTATTGTAATGTTACATCAAGTTCTCATGTAACGCAGGTCTGTCTGACTTGCAGAAGAAGTGGAGTTGACTGAAGCTTGAGACCTTCCATTCATTAAGATTCATGAATGTTGCCTTTGGTTTCACTCATTGTAGTCTGCATCCTCTCAAGATCAAACTTCAATTTGAGTTTAGGAATTAAGTACGCAAAAGTAAAATCACTGTCAAACCTTAATTTGGCTGCTGTCACAATAAAGCAGATTAGATTATGCCATGTTTGTTTCAGAGCAGTTATTTTACAGCCTGAAATGGAGAACGTAATCACAGAACCTTCTGATAAATTGTCTTGCAATTATGATGTTCCGAGTTAATATAAAACAGGACATTGACCAAAAGCTTTTGCTCTTAAAAGATTTTGGGTTTCTCGTGTCTTCCCTGGGGAAAGACTCTCGCTGTGCCCTTGGGGCACCAAGGATCTTCACTTGGTGCCTGGCAGGCCTTTGGGTTCATCCAGTTAGAGACAAATAGGAACAAAAATGTAATTTTTTTCTTCTCCTGACAGCTAGTAAGTGACTAGTCTGATAATTCTAATATTTGTCAGGAATACAAGGTTTGAAACTGGATGCAGATGATTAATTACGTCAGCACATGAAGAAAACGGAAATCCTGATAACTCCTAACTGGAAATAACTTTTATCTTTCCAGTTAAAATGTAGCTTTTATATACCTGAGGCTAAGTTAGCTTTGATTCTAAACTAGAATCTAAAACGAGACTCTAAAGCTAGAGGCAGTAACCCTGAAGAATGCTTCTGACTGAAGTCATAGTGTAAGACTGGTGCAGACAGTGTGTATAAGCCATTCACTTCCACTTTGTCTTCTCATCTGGAACATGCTTTTCTTTCTTGTTGCTTTATGTCACTTTTTTTTTTTTTTTTTTTTTTTTTTTAATTCAAAGTTCTTGGGAGGAGTCTATTAAGACAAAATATTAAATAATCTCAAAGTGTAGAACTATACTGTGTAATGTATTTCTGATATGAAGGGCTCTGATGTGGTCTGCAATATGGATGAGCATCTTGGGTGATCCAACTATCCTGCATATCCTGCATTGTCTTTAGTAGTAATCCAGTTGTAGTGGAATCATCAAAGTTATCACTTCTGAAGCTTTGTTTTAAACAAGTTCTGTCAACCAGTATTAATATTGGCACAATTACTTAGCAGCTTAATTAAAAGATTTTTCCTATTTGTGAATATAGAAAGGGTTTGTTTGGAAGTTATTTGTATCCATTATTTGTAAGTCACATTTACGATACTTTCATTTGGTTTCTCAGTGTGTGGTTCGTAGGAAGTATTAGGAATGCTCTCTCTCCTTTCTTTCTCTATGGTCTTAGGTTAAGCAATTTATCGTATCAACCTCCTGGGACGATTTCTTAGGGCATCTCTAGTGAAGTCTGATACAAACAAAGGTGTAAGTCAGTTTGACCACCAGGTGGCAGTGAGAGCCCGAGTTAATAAAGGTGAGCGAGCCTTGTGCTCCGATGTGGCTGGCGTCGCTCTCGCATGGTGAGCTCCTGGTCAGCCCAGGATTTTATTACCTTCTCGTTACATATCACAGGTGCTCAGGCCGTGACTTTATCAGTTGTGATAAAACTCCTTTCTTTATTAGCAAGTAATAATTTGTTTGGCTGATTTGCTGTCTTTAACAAACTAAGGAATTCGTTTCTCAGCTAATCGTTTGTCAGCCTTTTGAACGTAGCTGGAGATAGCATTCTAACTCCAGTCAGAATATGTCAGCACTTCACTCTTGTGGCTATGGTGATGTGTGATGTATATAAACTTAGCTTTGCAGTGTGCTTTATCACTATATTCAGTGTGCACGAGGACGGGGATCACAGGAACCATTCAAAGTGTAACCAGTGAGTTGTTTGTGTTCAGAATTACTAAAGTGTTTGGAAAATGCAAGACTGAAGTTTCTTAGCTGCAGTGTCCCCAAAATGGGAGAGAGATGTATCAAAAATAACAAACTTTCCAGGCAAGTTGTGTCTGAAAATTTTTCTTATAAGAGTTAGCGAATATTACCTTGAAAAAATAAACAAAATGCTCATACTGAAGTGAAAACTAAATATCTGGGTCCTTACATGTAATTTTCAAGGATGTCTTGATATGGAGTTGCAATATTTGGCTTTGTGATTTCGGCTGTGCAGGTTAGTATTAGGTGCAGATGAAACATTGCAATGGGTTTTAAACCTGTTTACAGCTCTGGCAGCCATAAAGGTATCTATAAAGTGTTATGAGTCAAACAGTGTATGACTTTGCTTTACCATTCTCGTGTAAGGGCTGTTACTTTGTTGTTGCTCCTTGTGTCACTGCCAGAAGAACAGCAGGTTGCCCAAGCTGCAACAGGATGTGCACTCCCCTCTTGCTTCAACCACATTTTTACTGCTGTAGCATTTTCAACTCTGTTCAGTAGTATTCTTCCCACTGAGTCTTAAGTAACTGCAAAAGTATTTGTTTAAATGTAATTATTTGAAAATATGTTGCTTTCTCTGTTTCCTGACTGCGCAGCATCTGGTAAGCACAAGTACTATGTGTAATTTTTTTCCCAATTAAGAGTGAGAATAAGCTTTAATAGGATGAAATGTCCTTAGTAGAACTGCCATTGCCTTACTGTGGCCTTATTGTGTTTTGTGTGCTTCATGATACTTATTTGGGGGAAAAAAATAGTATCCAAAGTGATGCAGTTGTAGTCTGAGCAGAAATCACATCTCAAACATGTCAAAGCTTTCTCTGTCATCCCATGAAGCAGTATGCAGATCCTTTAGAAAAACATATCGAGTAAGAAAGTAATCAAAAGCATCTACAAATTAAGATCATAATGCTTCCCCAAGAGAAATGTGTTACAGGTGTACTGAAGCTTGTTATGGTCTAATTTGAGGAAAAAAATGTGTACCTGGTTTAAAAGTTATCCCTGTGCAGTGGAGAAGAAGTAACCAGTTCCTACCACTGCCACTTCTAGAGTGTTTTTATGATCTCCAAAGCTGTACAGTAGGTTGGCAGAATGGGCAGATTAACTCTTCCAATGGCTGATATCCTTCATTAGTAGAAACGCTACATGCTTCCTTGGTTACAGAAGTTCTTCATGCAGCACTTGCTTATGACTTTCTTGTGGTTGACATCCTTATGCAATAACTGGAGATAGTAGAAAAGAGGAACAGACTTCTAGAAAACTACGAAAGATGTCCATCTATTCCTCCCTTCATCCAGTGAGCTTTATGCTCTTACGATTATCCACAAATTCTTTTGTTGTTAAGAGCCAATTGGCTCGAGTTCAGCTGAGCAGGATGTGTGTAGGCAATTGAGAAAGTGTCCAAGTACACAGTTTTTGTAGAGATTATAACCTGGAGATTGTCACTGAGCTGCTACAGCTGGTTAACTTGGCCATCAAAAAAATTGTCCTTTTCTGTCTCTCAAGACTCAGGAGTGCTTTGTTTTTCCTTTGGAATTCAGCCTTATCTATAATGGGAAATGGGGCAGGAAATTGTTGGTTCATCTTTGCCCGGTGCTTTGTAAATGTGAAGTATTTTTGGAAGCTGCTCAGCACAATTGCTCATAGTCTCCTCAGGCGAAGGAATCTTAACATTTGTTCTCCACAGCCTGCCCATAACCTGGCATTCAAGGAGCTCTTGCTCCCCCTCTCACAAGACAACTGGGTGCCTTTACTGCCAATTCTGATTGAAGGTACTGGTTCAAGAACTCAATGTATAGAGAGCTCTGAGTGTGTTTGGCAGAGTTGCTGTACTTTAATGCACAGTGGGAACTTTGTGTTTATGGAATTGTTCCTTGTTTGTCTTGTTCATTTCCTATTTTTCACTGTTTTCAGTTTGGCTTATTCTTTTCCCTTTTTAGCATGCACCACTTCTAGAGATTTGACTGATAAAAAATAACTAAGATTAGAATTTTTAGCATCTAGAATGCTCAGTGCCTTACGTTGCAATTATCTAGGATAACATGAAATAATTCAAGGATAGCAATAACATTGCAGCATATTTTGCAGACTACAAGTAGGTTTTGTTTGGTTTTTATTAAGTTCTTAGATCTCTTGCTGTGCAAGATCAGTAATCTTGTACTGGTCAGCACCCATGCTGTCTGCAAGGAGCTGGTCTTGGTTTTCCATTTTTTAAGCTAGTAGAGCAGGAATTATTCATGTGGCAAGAAGATCCTGAAAGGTTAATGCTACTTCCCAGAAATTTCTACTGATATTGCTTGCTGTGTATTTCTGTTGTAGTTCTTCAAAGTATCTTTTCTGACATGGAATGTCACTGTAAAGGAATGTAAAACGTGTTACCAGGGTCAGAAAAACTCCTGTTTTAAGGCAGCGGCAAAGCTCTAATCTTACAAATGAGTGTGATATGCAGTGCTTCTATGCTATGAAGGAGGTTTTGCTTTTATAGTTCTTAATACCTGGCCAGACTTACATATATTTATATTCTGCCCACCCAGAATATAAAACTAGGTTATTTTGTGTTAGTAGAAATATGTTTTAAGCTAAGGCAGTTTTGCTTCGTTCTTTGAATTGTTCCACTTCATTTCATTCTCCCCATTCTGAAAAATGCTAATATAGTAGCAAGCATACCTTTTTGTACCTTTGTTATGTACCTTTTTATTTTGTAACGTCTGTCTGTAGTTCTCTTTTTCAGTACTGTATTTAAAGCTTCATGATGACAAAGTTTATTTATAGTGGGGAGCTGCTGCAGTCTAGGCATCTAATTCTAATAATTCATTGCATCCAGAAAGGAACAATTCATCCTTTCAGTAAAGGTAGCTGGCTCATTCATCACTCGTTTAGCTGGCCCCCTCATATTTTTCTTCATAATTTTAATTGTTTTAGTCATGTGATGTGAGGAGATATTTTCTCTCTTCTATCTGTAGCCTTTTAAATATCTTTCTGCATAAGAAACATATTTAGGAGCTGCAAAACAAGATGTGTGAAAACTGCCATACACAATTATCAAAATTGTTGTGAATTTAGGCTCCTCTGTTATTTGGCTGTTTTTGAAAACTTTGTCCATTATCCTGCATCCTTTTCCATTCATTTTGGAATTTCTTCTCATCATTTATATAAATATTGAACAACTTTCCTGAAGTACTGATGTAAGTCATCAAAAGCAAGCTTTAATTGCCTGTGCAACAGGTTCTGGGTGTTCAAATTAAAAAAAAGTTGATCCTGACAAGCTGGCTCCCTTCCCGATGCTTTCTTGAAGCCTTTCAGTTTCCCTTCTAAAGACTGAAATGCCCCAGAATCATTTGCTGCTTTTGGAAATTCCAGCTGGTGGAGATAGAAGTGAAAATGAAATCCTCTCGGAATTCTATCACAACTACAAATTGCATGAAAGAGCACAGACACAGTGACACAGACATCTGAATTTTCATCTACATTCCAAAACACCTAATTGCTTTTTATTTGTCTTGGACAAGTTCTATTTGCAAAGTGAAATACAGCAATATCAATGCCATACACAAAAGCTTAAATGGCAGCTTTTGAAAAGTTGCCCCATTAACCTGATGAAGTTTCTAATTGCAGTAAGATGTAAAAGCTTTTTTTCCTGCTCTGTGTAGAATTTTGTCCTAACATTTTTTTTTAAAGATACCCTGCTGTTAAAATAATTTAACTGCAGTGCTCGAGTATAATTTGTCCTATATTTCGTTTGCTTTCTCTGAGGAGTTACATAACTTTTTCATTTCTAATGACTTTTCCTAAATATAAACTGTGATGTTATATTACGCACCTCCTTTGGCTCCAAACCAATTAATCTGAAGTGGTTCAAGGCCAAAGAGAAGTCTAGGATCACATCCTGGCATTCCTGGTGAAAGGTTTGTTTATGCACTTCTTGTTTTAAATAAATGGTTCGGTGGTTAAGTCAATCTTCTGTTGAAATTGATCTTATCTTTTAAATTCATGTAATACTCTAAATTAATAGAGGATTGTTTGGGTATCTGCTTGCCCTGTGTAACTTAGATGCTGCGTAAAAACCATTTATATTATAGCCGAAGCATTATTTTTCTTTCTGAAATCAGATAGCTTTAGCCATTTATACTGTTTAAATCATAAGCAGGATTAACCCAGGAGGATATCTGTCTCTCCTTATCCTAACAGTAGAGCTTGCTTGCCTCTAAGTACTTCCCATCACGGCTCTCTCCAAATTCCTCCACCAAAGCTCTTCCTCCTCATCATCAGACTTTCACCTTTCTGCCCCAGGTGCTGGGGCTGGTAGCTGGCAATAGCCAGAGGCCTGGAGAACTATTCATCTCACAGCACTCATCTCTCCTGCTGTATTTTTGACACTTTGCTAGGAGATGAATCTTTAGGTCTACACACGGAGTGAGGAGCTACAGTGCATGATTTGCCTTGCAGTACTATTTCTCCTTCCTGCTGCCTATGCAGGCTCAGAGTGCTAACTCTTGGAGCACAGTTCCTGCTTTTATTACTTTGTATTTTATGTGGATATATTGCTGATGTTTGCTTCACAGTTTGAGAAATGCTAGTCTTGAGAATGGCGTTTAGAACTTCCTTGTCTCAGCGTTACTACGTTGTGTGGACTATTTTCCTTCTGAGAAATCTTACTTGGATGTTTACATTTGGATTTAGGATGACTAACATTGGGAGGCCAGTCTTGAGGGATTGTTCCAAAATTCTAAATTTTTAAGATTTTCATAATTCTGAACATTTCTCAGCTTTTCCAGTCTTTTGTTGATGCACACGTCCACTATACATTCTCACAGCCATTTCAGTGTGAATTGAACAATTCTAGAGTGGTTCACACATAGGCCTATCACATATACAAATCAGAGAATAAAATGCTAATGAAGAGGGACATATTTCATTGTGTAAGAAGTTAAGTTTTAGCTTCATTACTGTCCAAGTGCAGATTTACTGAGTGGGGGAGGGACTGAAGGAGCCGTAAGATTTCCCCATTGCTAAAAGTTTCATATAATTTTTGAAGACTTTGTTAAAGTGGACGAGTGGTTTGTCAGCTTGTAAATAGCAAAGGAATAATGACATTCTCACATACAAGCAACCTCAGATGCTGAACCACTTGATGCTTCAAGGAAATGAACTGGTAGGACACCTGACAAACAACAATAGGTAGCACTTATTTCTTCCAGAAGAGTTTGTCCCTTTTAATGAATGCTTATGTTGCACAAGCAATTGCTGCATTGCACTGCATCAGCACTGTTCCAAATCCTGATTTGGAAGCATTAACTGATAACTTGACAAAGCATGACACGTGGTATGTTGAAGTGTTTTCAGCTGCGCTAACACAATAAATTGTAATGGCTCCAAAAGAGCCATTTCAGTTGATTGTGTCAATAAACTACAGCCCAGAGGAAAAAAAAATAAAAAATAGATGTGGCCAACCTGAATAAAGTAATGTGTAATCACAAAGAATTGGTTAACAATTTTTTTTCCCCCTTCTTAGAAAAAAAATATTTTGCAGACAAAGCCTGTAATTTCCAGAGCTTTTGCCTCTGACAAATCCGAAGTCTGGTTCTACGGCACTTACCAATTTACATTCCTCCATTTCTGTATGTATAAAACTCAATGGTTCATAGCTCTGCTGCTAAAGGAAGGCTTGGCATGTGTTCTCAGTGTGAGTCAATATACAGGCCGTCCCATGCACTTCATCTTTCTCCTTCTTTTCTGAGACACATGCCTACTGCCTGTAAAGAAGATCCCTGCATCATTTCCTGGACCAGGTGCCTTCAGACACAAGGTTACCATCACTTCCTGGTTTTGTTTTGTTTTGTTTTGTTTTTTCCATTCAGAAGAACTACATCTGCTTGATGGTAATGCAAAAAAAAAAAGCTGCTTTCTTAGGAGGGCTGATGATACACACTGAATTCTTACCTCACTGAGCCCACGAAGGTCTCAGATTAAGTAAATCAGGGTACAGCTGGACCTAACGAGGCCAGCCGCTAAGTCATTAGTTCTGTGTGTTGGCTGCTTTTTTCATTGCCCATATACCAGTCAAAACCCATTTGGTGCTGTCCCGTATCCTCAGAGATCACTAACATAGATAAAGACCGCAGTCCATGAGCCTTAAGTGCCTCAGCAAGGGTGTGCTTTGTTTGTTAAGCACCTGGAACTGAGTTACTCTTAGTAAGCAGAGAGAGGAGGACAGTCCTTTCCCAGAATTTACAGCTCACTGAATAACCATAGCAAAGTGTACCTACAGTAGGAGCCCTGGAGGAAAGAGTTGTGCTTGTTTTGAAGATACATTACTTTCCAAATATTTTTTACAATGATTTTTATTTTTCTGCATCCTTAAGGCAGCAACTTCTGTCTAGGAAATGTAGTAGTTTTCCTAGAAGAAAAAAAGTATATATGAGAATTTACTAAAACATTGGTTGGTTATTTGGTACCAGATATGGAATCTTCTTGACTGCTTATTTCACATACCTAGCAAGTGGAGACACTAGTCACAGACATTCGTGTGGCACACATGACCTCTGCCTTATTCTCATATAGAGGGTGGATTGCACTTAAAAGGAAAGGCAGTAAGCTGTTTGGAGGAGTATGAAGTGGCAATAATGCAGTATGGAGCTGTGTAATAACAAAAATGCTATGTAAGGATTTCTCTGTAAAGTTAGGAAACTGGTTAAGTCATGGCTAATTAGCCTAAAAGGCAGGTTGTCATCAAAGAAATGCACAGTGCCAAAGAGAGCAATAACTTGCACCACTGACACTATTCAAAATTCTCCTTTTCTCTACAAGAGATACTAAACAAGTTCCTCGTGAGTACGCTCAAATTACTGATGAGGCATTTTCATCAGTTAAGGCAGAAATTTACCTCCATTCATCTTAACCTGATTGCGATACTTTCTCAGGCACAAGCTTAACACCCAACAGCCCATTGCTTTTGCAGCCAACAGAAATGCCCAACAATAAAATCACAACAGCTGAAGATAAAAGGACCCAGTCAGCCAACTTGCTAGAACATTTGCTGTGTTATTTTTACTCCCTACAGTCTGCTGTCAAATGTATTTCTGATCATCACTTGAACTTTTGATGTCATTGGCATTCTGAATGGCTTCACAGGCAGATGAATGGATTACACTCATCCATCCGTTGGTTATTCATCTGATAGCTTCAAGAACGTTTGTTTGTAAGACAAGGGTACTGCCAAAATTGAGTGAATTGCTTCTTGTTTTTGAGAAACCCCTTCACTTCCACTTAGAGGTGTCATGTTCCACATAAAATGAGTAACATTTTTTTCTATTTAACATATCCTAGTACGATTTATGAATTGCTCCTCAAGTAAGACAAGCTTGTTTTACACTTTATTTACTCAGATCAGAACACTGATGGTAGAAATAAATGAGACAGACAAGAAAATCCATAGTCAGAGACACGACTTGCTTTATTCCCCAGCTAGCAGCAGAATCTGGGCCTCTTGCATCACAGACTACTGGCCTCAGGGTAAAAAGCAGAAAAAAAATTAAAAGATGGAATGCGTTTTTGATGTAATAACTGGAACATAAGAAATCAGTATGTATTGAGAGCTAACAGCTAAATGCTGGCCATATCTGCCAGACTCATGGGTCAGTGTGCTCTGAACAATAAAGACTACAAAAACACAGCACTGAGGGGGACATAGTTGCTGCTACTCTTAACATGTTTGGGTAAATGCACTGTTTCACAGTCCTCAGTGTCATATGATCAACAACAAAACAGCACTGCTTGCTCAGTAAGCAAAGAGGCAAAACAATCAATTTCTACCTTCAAAATGTTTTGTATGGGTTTGGTAGTATTCAGTTATATATTTGAAGTATGGTATTCCATTGAGAACATTTTGTTAGTTATTTTTCTTATCTTCCCATGGGTCTATTTCTCTGCTGCAGAGGCATTTCTCCAGCCAGCAGGTTAACCAATTTGGTGTACTTCCCAAATCTGTGCAGATGACACTAGCATTATCTGTGATGTTTATGGCAAAAACAAACAAACAAAAAAATCCGATGAAGAAAAATCCATTTGTTTTGTGCCTTCTGAGAAAGAAAGGAGGAAAAAAATATCAATTATTTGCCAAATAGAAAAGAAAAAAAAAAAAAGAAAAAAAAAAAGGAAAACGTATTATGGGAACCAGAATATCTTTAAGAGAGGAAAAAAAAAAACAAAAAAACAAACCAATTCAAATGCTGAAATCAAGATTTATTTTGGTAGCAATAAGATGCTGAACACCTTTTTTTTCATTAACTCTACGCCACATTCACCAAAACTGAACTCATGTTTTGTTTGTACACTTAATATCTGCTGAATACTCTACGAGACAGACAAAAAAGGGTGGAGATGCCTAAGGTGATTTTCAGACAAAATACAATTCTCACATTAAAAACATAATATATATTTTTGGAGAGCAAAAAAACAACACTAAACAGTTTTGCTATGCTCTGCACAGAATATCCTAAATTCCCATTGAAGACATGAAATTCTGTCTTCAAGGCAGAAGGGCTCACTCCTGAAGTATCTCTGGCATCCCCCATCTCTGTGGACACCACATGAAGAAAAGATTGCACTGATGGGGCCTAGAGACCTTGTGTTTACAGAGGCGTGGAGCTGCTGCTGCCAATCATGGATCCACCTAGGTAAAAAGTCAGTTTCCCTGCTGTTTATAAGCTTCCCCAGAGTACCGTAAGGGACAATGCGGTGTCCCTGGAGCTCCCTGTTCTGCACAGTGAACAAGGCCAGCTCCCCTTGCCTTTCTTCATAGGAGAAGGGCTCCAGCCCTCTGATCGTCTTCACATTGTCCTCTAGACCCACTCTAACAGCTCCACATCCTTGTGCTGGGTGCTCCAGGCCTAGGTGCTGCAGGTTGGCCCCCATAAGCGCCAACAGCAGGGACAACCACCTGCCGGCACAGCCCTCTTTGGATGCAGCCCAGCACACCGCTGGCCTTCCATGCAGTAAGCACGCGCTGCCGGCTTTCTCCAGGCAGCAAAACAAGGAACGAATCCTTGCACAGCCCGGCTGTGGGACCCGCACCTGTTGCGCTGCCCGCAGCCCTTCTCCCTCTGAGTGCTGAAGGGATGCACCTGGAGCTGCAAGACCAGCATGCTGGTTGCCGTGGGTTATGGGAGGCAGGAGCACAGAGAACGTGAAGCGCTTTTTATTTATTTATTTATCTGTGACGGCTCATAAGATGTCCTCATCGCCGGGGCTGAAAAGCTCTGCAATGTACCTTTACCCTGAGGCCAGCGTCCACTCGTCCGTTACAATTTTTCCCCCTCCTTCGGGGAACGAAAACCCGTTTCACCCTCCGGAAAAGCAGGTTTGTCCTCCCCCTACAAGCTTCAGCGGACAACAAGACATAAAAGGCGACAGCCTAAGGACAAAGCCGCCGACCGGTGACAAACAGCCGGCGCCCCGCCGCGCGCAGCTTCCCCTCCCCGGGGCCGCCCCGCAGCCGCACCCAAGGGCCGCCGCACCGCGCGGCTCCGCCAGGGGAGGGGCGCAGAGGGCGGTGCAGTGCCGTCCTACCGCCGCCCGCTCCACCTGCTGCCGCTGCGCCAGTAGCCGGCTGGGGGGAGCGCCTGCTCGCCCGCCCGCCCCATCCCCGCGGGGCCCCTTTGTGCTGCTCCAGAGCTGCCCTGAGCCACGCGGCGGCTGCGTCACGGCGCTGAGTCTTTCTGCCCGCCGAGGGACAGCCGCCGCCTCGCCGCCCGCTCCGCCATCGCTGCGCGGGCCGCGGCGGAACGACGCCTCGCCGCCCCCTGAGGAAGGGCCGGGAGCCGCGGCGGTGAGTGGCGGGGCGCTGCCTCGCCGCCCCCAAGGAGGGCCGGGGGGAGAACTGCCGTGTGCGGGGCCGCCATGGCGAGGGGCGCCGGGCGGGGCCGGGGCTGAGGGCGATGCCGCACCGCGGTCGCCGGGATCGTGATAACGCGCCGCGGTGGCTGTGCGCTATTTATTTATTTATTTACTTATTTATTTTAAGCGGCGGTCGTAATTCTCACGTACTGAGACGTGCTCAAGTCGCGGAGACCAGCCCGTGTGTGTGCGTGTGTGCGTATCGCCGTGTGTTTCGGGGGCTGTGGAAGGGGCTGGTGGAGCCCGGCTCGCTGACACACCGCTCCGCTGTGCGTTTGTCTGTGTGTCTGCTTGCAGAAAACCCCTCATTCCTGGAAGAATGGTGAAACTGGGGAATAATTTCAGCGAGAAGAGCACAAAGCAGCCCCTTCTGGAGGATGGCTTCGACACCATCCCCCTGATCACACCCCTGGACGTCAATCAGCTCCAGTTCCCGCCTCCCGACAAGGTACGGTGCCTTCAGCTTCCACCCCGGAGAATCACACCCAAATCCTGGGCAAACAACAAAGAATGGGTTACGTGTGACAAGCGGCTCGGAGCACCGGGCAGTACGCCGTGTTCTGAGCAGTGGCAGCCCCTCTGGGGAACAGCGGAGCTACCGGCAACCCAGCAGTGGTGATTTACATTGAAACGTAGTGGGGAATGTGAGCATTTGTGAGGTGTTTGGGTTTCTGTATGAAATGTAGGAGCAGACAAATGCAAGGTGTTCTGTGCTGTATTGTTTCATCCCTTTTCAATGTCTGACTCGTTAGTATGTGGAAGGTGCTGTGCACCCTTTGAAGGGAAGGGAATTTTCCCTGAAAAGCCCCCCTGGTGGGCTGTGAACACAGCTTTGTCTCTGCACGATGAACATAGGCAGACTGGCCATATAGAACTTCCATGTTCCGTTTGTGCTTTGGTAGAACTTCCACTAGCCCCACTCAGCCTGAAGCGCTGGGATGAGAGTAGATCACTGAGCTTCCTATGAGAATCATACAATGACTTGAGTTGGGAGGGACCTCAGAGGTCGTCTGGTTCCAGTCCTTCCACTGTGGGCAGGGTTGTCCATGACTAGATCAAGTACTAGTTCAGGTTAGCAACTTATTTGGCCCCAGATCTCTAAATGGAGGTGATGTAGGTGCTCTGTGGCTGGAAAGGACTGCTTGAGGTGCTGCTCACAGGTTGGAAGGGAATCATGTATCTACATTCCTCATCTCATGGCTCGAGTGTCAGGGATTCAGGAGTATGACAGAGTAATCCATAAATATATTCATTTCACTCAGATGTTTCAGTAGGAGTTATTATGGGTGGGGCATACAGTGGTAGGATACTTTTTTCAGGTATTTCAGTAAGAGACTGGCTGGGGCATTTTCCACATGCATCTGGCAAAAAACAAAAAAAGCTTTGTGTTTTTTAAATCCAAGATTTAACTGGAAAATGATTGGTAATATGTTCCTTCTGATTTTTGCTTTTGGCATTGTGTCCTCCAAGAGCTCAGTTCTCCTTTTAGATAAAGTGATGGGTATGTGCTACTCATAGTTAAGAATAATAAAAAAAAAAATCACATAATCCTACCTCAGGGTAAAGCATTTCAGCTTTTCAAGTCTGCCTCAGAAGAGTGTTGCTCATAGGCAACACAAACACATTTATGACCTCCATTTTAATTCCTATCAGCATCGTTGTGCTGTGTGTGGTGACCAGTTGGCAGGCATAAATACAATAAGCCATAACAGCTGTTACAGAGCCTTAGGGCCCATTTTCTGTCCTTCGTTACATGGGTGTAAATCTTCAAACCGAGGACAAAATTGCACCCTAAGGCTTTCAAACAAGTTAAGTCTGACTGTGTCTGATATGCCTGCCAACTGGTGACTGCATAGAACTGATTACCAAGAACAGCGTCCAGAGGAATCTGTTGTGTTACCATGCTGTTAAGCAGAAGGCTGCTTTGGGACCGTGTGGGATAATAGGTTTACCTTGAGTGGAGCTGTGGTAAACATAGGAGACTGTGCCTCCCATCTGCACCTGCTCGGAGCAGGCAGAGCTCCTCCTGCCTCTGCAAGATTTGCCTTCAACATAGCACACGTACACCTCAGCTGGAAGCTTAAGGAAACATTCAGTTGGCTCCTCTGCACTTTGCATTGTCTATCGGTATGATAGCTTTCCTTTCATTTTGCGAACAATGAGGAAAAATAGAAGCATGCATTTATTGGTCTTATTGGCTTCCTTCTGTGACATGGTTAGTCGTGTCACTGTGTCCTTCGTGGCTGCTTCAGACACAAAGGCAGTAGTAGAGTAGCTGATGTGAAAAACAGCAAAAGGGTTGTCAAGATTGACAAATGGAACAAATTCTGAAGTATGAAGACTCTCATGTACAATGGAATACGTCCTTCATATATCTGTGCTTATTATTCACTTACAAGGCTCTGGTATGGCAGCGAAGCCTAACTTCTTGGGTAGTAGTGACTGTAGTGCCAAGGATTTGATGGTTTTGACAGCTTCTAAATTAAACGGATGAACTGATTTAAATTCATATTTAGGTATGTTAAACAAAAGAAGACATTACATAACCAAGCAGATAGAACTCTGTGTTCAGTGTCAGCTGAAAGTGACTTGAGTTGCCTGAGAATTATGCAACATAAAGGGGAAGAAGTATAATGTTAAAAAGATGTTCCAGACCGTTTGCTTCCATGAAGCTGCTGGGTAATTGAAAAGTAACATAGTTATAATTATCTTATTAATTATAGCTCAAAATAGATTTAGAAACTCTTTTCCCTGTGTTCTATGTCTGCGTGCTTTTATAAAAGTATCTAATAGGCTTTGTGCTACAGTCACGCAAAGGAGAACCCAAAGGTTTAATTTCAGTAAGTGGCTACCTGTAAGTCTATCTTAATTTATCACAGCTTATTACAGTCTTAATTTATGAATAGTTGCCACTGACAACATGTGCTGCTCCAAGGACAGCATCTGGTTCTAAAAATCTGAAAGTGTGAAGTCTCAATATTTGTTCTTGGGAACAATAGAGAAAATTGGCCAAACCACAATGGAGCTGCCAGTACAATAAACTGCCCGTTTTGTTTGAGATGCTTTCAAAAATAGATCCTGAAAAATTGTAGAAGAAAAGAAATGAGGCAAGTAGGTTAGGTGTATGAAAATTCTGTATGATGAGAATGCCTAGGAGAGTATTTGAGGTACAACTGACACAAGTATTTTTGGAATACAGGTAAGACGCTCAATGATATTTTGAGGAAATAGCTCACAGCAAGGAATAAACTGAAATTGAAGAGCCTTGGGCGTTTTGAGAAATCTCATTATCACGTAAGGGTTTGTGTGTTCCTTGTTGCTAGTAACTTAAAAGTTATCTGAGATGTTAAATATTACAGTGCCAAAAGCTTTTGTCTGGCACGTACCAAATTGCATCTAGCTAGGTCATTCCACTTCTCTGAAGTTCAGAATCGTGCTGTTGGAGAACATGGCTGTGGAGCATACTTCTGAAACTAATGGAGATGGCTGTTTCCTGCTTTGAACAGTCTGAAAGTCTTGTGATTTGGATTTGAACTAAATAGGTGCTTGCAGCACAATAACAGAACAGCTGAAAAAACTGAATGTTCCTGAAAGTGTTGCATAGCAAGTCTTCCTTTAGATCCATCAAGATTTTTTTTTGAGAGAATTTTGTTGATTACTATGAAGAAAATAGACAGAAATAACTAACAGCTTGAAGCCTCCATAGGAGAACTGCACAAACTGGAGGAGGAAAAAAAAACAGTGTTGTGTTTAATGTGCTTGTCAGCAAATAAAAGAGTAAAATAAGATTCCCACGGCTTGTTTCATGCTATTCCAAACATGGCAGGTGCACCTGAAGATGTGCTCAAAAGGTACTGACAGCTTTTTGATATATATATATATTTTTTTTACTTGTTTTAAAGGTTGTGGTCAAAACGAAAACAGAGTATGAACCTGATCGCAAGAAAGGAAAATTCCGTACTCCAAAAATAGCTGAATTCACAATCAGCATCACTGAAGGGGTTTCAGAAAGATTTAAGGTAAGCAATGCAAGCTAAATATGTTAGTGACTCAGTTCTGCTCCACGAAATGCTTAAAATCAATTGCTGATTGTAGTCAAGAGTGGTTGTAACAGAGTGGCTGTTTGGAGCATAACTGGAAAAGAGAAAAAGGAATTCAGTGATAAAATAGTTACGTTATAATATATACTTATATCCAGTGGGTATTTAACATTTGGGAGCAGAAGGAAGCCCTGCAGTATTACTGGTTCTAACCCTTCCTGGCAGTCGGGCTTGGGGGCAGTGCTGTCAGTGTGTGTGTGTCACAGTGAGGCTGACTGGGATCTGTTTGGGGCATGCATAGGTATGGCTTACAGCATGGACAAAGCTTCTGTTCAAGGGTAAGAACCACAAGAGTGTATGTTTCCTTGTTGGCTGACTATTTTTCTCTGTAGCCAAACCATTCTCCTAAAAGCACTGTCACTGTCCATTAAGTATTTCTTATAGTGAGATGTATGACTTGGCGACTTAAGGATGCATACAGAGCTCTTCGCTATCGATGTTGTGGTCCAGCTGTATCATGCAGGTTGATGATGATGATCACTGGGAGATGGCAGAGCAGTGGGAATCTGACTCACATTTATTCATTTGTGTCCACATCCTCCTTATTTCCTTTGATAGTTCTAGAGGAAAGCTGAGCGCTTAACTGATGCCAAACTGATACAAACTGATTGTATTGCCAATTCCACTTCTCACTGGAGGTCAGGTTTTCTTGTGCTGTACAATTAAAATAAAGCAGGAAAGTTAGTAGTTCAGCTCACGTTTTCTTGTCAGCTTTCTTAATGAAAGAAGACTAGTTTTCCAGTGCTGTTAATTTGGCATATTACCCA
Organism: Centrocercus urophasianus; assembly: GCF_019232065.1. NCBI lineage: Eukaryota > Metazoa > Chordata > Aves > Galliformes > Phasianidae > Centrocercus > Centrocercus urophasianus. The sequence goes on along the minus strand of NW_024884475.1, from coordinate 11,845,246 downwards.
AGGACACCAAAGCATTTTCAAATAGCAAGGTGACCACGCTATTCAGTGCAGGTACAGATATGCTTGGAAAGCCTTAAGTTTAATCTGAGGAAAAATAGAAGGTTTCAGTAAAGATGTCAGTTCTCCTGATACTCCTTTTCATTCTCAGATTGTCTTGGTTGGAAGGGACCTTAAAGGCGGTATAGTTCCAACCCAGTCTGCTGCCCCCCACAAGGTCAGGCTGCCCAAGGTTCCATCCAACCTGGCCTTGAACATCTCCCACAGCTTCTCTGAGCAGCCTGTGCCAGGGCCTCACCACCAGTCACTGAGTGCAGTCCCTATCCTGTTTGGGATTGATACACGCTGTATGGTCGGATAAGGTACAGATGGGCAGCTCAGAACAAACAGGATGTGTGTGGCTGTCTTCTGAATGCATCCTGATCAGACTAATGTGATCTGGAAATACATACCACTTTGTAGTAGAGGAGGGAGGGGAATGTGTTGGATTTGAGTGTCCTGCTAGCTCTTCAGTTCTGAGCAATGGAGCAGAACCAGTGTCTGCAGAATTTTTCATTTCTCTGGACTGTGACGGTTTTCATCTGTCAAGCATTAAATTGTAGATAAGAGAGGATTTTGAATATCTTAGCTGCATCTAAACATTGTACATGTTTCTCTGTAGATCTGGGTTCTTTCTGTGTTTGTTGGGAGTGCTGAGGTAAGACCTCACTGAACAGCAAATAAGTATCTTGTCATGCTGTTGGGTAGTCTTTTCTAATTTATATATCTGAAGAGTCAGATGTCTGAGCATTTTTATGTTGCGTTTTTATATACCTTTGGATGGCATACTTAAAGGAAAATGTCTTTTAGATATTACTTCATGATGATCACTCTGGGATTAATCTCATACTACAGGGTTGCTAGGCTTTGCTGCTAGGTAACTACTGCATCAGAGAGAGGTTTCAGTAAGATTTTGTATCTCTTGAGAATTGCAGGATGATTCACACTGGCTGTAAGTCTGCTTTTAAAGGAGGGTGTGGGGGCTGATCGATTAGGAAAATTGATGCTCAGGTAGTTGGAAACAATATTTTCATGCAGAACGTTCAGGACTTAAAAATGTCCCTTAATCTCTATGTAATGTTTTTAGAATTGAACTGTGCTGCCTGCATCATTTTAAAGAGGACTGACTGGTTCTCCTCCAGGGACGATTGTCATATTCACCACTCCCAATAGTAAATATTTCATGAATAATTGATGCCATTTTATAAGTACGTAGATGGAAAGTACTGATTGTGTGAGGTTTTTTTTTTTTTTTTTCCTCCTGGGTCCTTATTAATTGTGAACCGTTGTGTTAACTGCTGCTGTTGATTCTGAGAGAGCAAAAGGATATTTGTTTGAAAATTAAATATTTGCTATAATTATGAAATGCATTATTTAACTGGTAGGATATTGACTTTGGCTTGTACTCGTGGAAGAAAGCTTCAGATGCTGTTTTAATGGCTTTAATACTGTGCATCGCTGATGCATTTGCCACAAGACACGGCGCAAATGTGCTAAAATAAAGGCAGGCAGTTGTCTTTGCTAATAGTTCACACATGTATTCCAAGATGTAGTCCTTAAGTAAGGACAGAGCAGATTGCGTTTTTGGGATTCAGCAGTGCAGATCATCTAAAGCTGAGCTTCTTGAGAAATTACACATTGTAACAAATGAAGCCACTCCAGCATGTACATATGTCATGTAGGTCGTTTTTTGTTTTAGCAGCTGGGTGAATATGCAATTATAAAATGTATTTTCTGCATTCAATCCGCATTACCACAGTTATTACAACAGAGCTGAGAATGTTTACAAAGAAAACTGCAAGTATAATTTTCCTGTACAAAGCCACGTTCTGAATTCAAATCAGAATCTGCTTTAAGAATGGGAAGGCTTCCTGATTCTGAGGTTGCTGTAATTCAGTTTTATGGCAGTAACCACGCCAAGGGAGATGGTATTCTTACTGGAGATTTTATTTTTCATTGAGAAATACAAGTCTCTCTTCTGTTCTTTTGAACAGCATAGAGTAATGGGGGGAGCTGGTCCTTTGCTTTGAACGAGGCAGGTTTTCCTGTCCTGTAAATTGTCTGCTATACAGAACAGAACAACATGGCTGGAAACGTCATTTCAAAGGAGCCTTGAGAATCAGCACACAGGAGGAAGCTGTTAGAGGCACAGATGGATGGTGTCAGTCAGCCAAGGGCGAACCTTTGCCTCCATTGCGTTCTTCGGAACTCCAGTTGAGTTCTGCAGTGAGGTGTGTGTTTGCTGGGAGCTGACAGCTGACTGCTGCACACAAGCACACCCATTTCAAAAACTGTCCATTGTATTGAAGAATGAGAGGTTTTTTTTCTCTCTTTGGGGAAACCTGAATAAAGAACACTCAAAGTATTTTGAAAGCAAGCATTTCTGTTTCCCAATAAATTTAAAGCCCTTACGTTAACCCAAGCTGTGGTATGCTTTAAGCCATTTGATTCGTATGAAGGGAAATCAGTTCTTCAGGCTTCATTACTGACATCTGTATGTATATGTAGCTGCAGAGCCAAAGTCTGAAGCTTACTTCTGAGGTAAGACCACACTGGGCAAGCCGTGTACTGTCAAGTAGCAAGCGTGAGGTTATGGAATAGAAATCAAGACATTCAAAATCAGTATTCTCAGTTTTATCTGGTTATTTTAATTACAAAAAAAAAAAAAAAAAAAAAAAAAAAAGTACATAATGTAACATGAATTTAAATATTCCATGACTGATCTTTCTCTAAGGGCCATCTTTTAAAACGCATTTCTGCCTCAAGCCTCTTTGACTTGTTTTTTCTTAGTAATTATTCTTAATGCAAAAACAATTGGACACACAGAGAATACTTCTTTGTCAGTCTGTGTGATCGCTCTATGTCCTGAGTGGCTCTTTGCATCCACTTAAAAATCTGCTAAATGCACAAGATGTTGGCTGATTCCTGTACAGGAGCACTTCCTTAAGCAGTGCTGTGTCTGTCACTCAGTGCTGGAAGGATGACAGGTGCTCACAGCCTGGCATAGTGCTCTTTTCTTCTCTAGAGCTACTCACAGGATTGAAGAGTTGCTCACTGCTATAACAGTTTGGCAGACTTTGAATTCTTCCTTTTATTGCTTCAGAGCAATAAAAAAATATCAAGACAAAAAAATACATATTCTTCTTTCAGTGTAATTGCCATTTTTTAAAAAACAATGTAAATAAAAGCAATCTGTTGTGACTGTCTTTATTCCATTTTTATAATTTCTGATAATTCTATGATAGGACATAGACAATACTGCTACATTATTGGCTAAAAGAATTTTATTTTTACAGACAGAGCTGTCAGACTCAAGTGGGTAATACCCAACAACAGCTCCTCTGCTCTGAGCCAGGTGCCTTATGCTGTTGAATCCCATTAGAAATCCTTGTCTTGGAGCAGAACCAAGTGTCTGAGATACTGCTGGCAAAAGATCCTTTGGGTCTCTCTAGATGTTAACACTTGCTGCATATACGGAAAGGCTGTGTAAGGTTTTCCAGCCCTTCTCTTGGCCCTGATAATCCATTCCAGGTCTGTATGGTAAGGTAAAAAGGCTCTAACTTCAGGGGCACAAGATATCTTGGGCTGCTTCCTCAAATCTCCCTAGTTCTCAGCCTAATACATGGTGTCTGCGTGATGGAGGGTGATGGGATGTTGCCACAAGCAGTCATGTTAAGCCACAGTGTTGCTCAGACTCTGGAGGCTGCTGCTGTTGTTTGGTTTTGTCTAACAGCATCTCCCTCAGGTTTCATTAATCAGTTCCCTTGCACACTGGCTCTGTTGTCTTGTACCATCGCTGCTAAGAAGCACTGGGTTGGAATTAAGTGATCTTTCCCTTCAACCCAAATGATTCTTTGTTTCTATATGTGTAGTTTCTTTTCAGTTATTTCCCTCCATGAATCCATTTTCCTTTCTTGCTGCTTCTCTCAGTCTTCTCCAGGTAAGCATCCACACTAGTTCTCTTCCTCTGCCTCCTTGAGCTGTCTTTTGATTTTGTCATTTTCTGTTGCGTTCTGTCCCAAGGCTGTCATCCTTTTTGAGACAGATACCAGTCATGCAGCTAAACGTGACCTGTTGTGTTAGAAATATCCCTTTGAAATCAGGCACCTGGCTGCCTTTTGTGTCACCAGCCATATTATGTATTTAAGGTATAGTCCTGTAGCAGGAATGGGAAGTTGTACCAAATTGTTCTGTACAATCTGGACTGCTCTGTAAATGAATGTGAATCAAATGTTGCATGCAGATAAGCGAGTGTCCCTTTTTTCCTCAAACTTCATGATTCCTCTTCCATACGTGAATGGTTTCATATAACTTTCATGTAAACTTCTAGGGACAGGCCCAGGTAATAGCAAGGAATGTCATTTTGGGAAAGCAGAAATGTTTGGGGAAATGAAGAGCTGCGTTCAACATTCTCCTGCATGCAGGTAGAGTGCATTGTATGCTGGAGAAGCAGGATTTTAGTGGAGAGAGGTGAAATGGAGGTCACAGCCATTTGCAGGGAAGTAAGCATGATGTTTTATGAATTTTAGTCTGTAGGATGTAGTCAGACATAATCTATTGTAATTACAGTCTGCCTACCTAAAATTCTCTTGTAGTTTAAATTGGATAGCAATAATCTTAATTTCCTGCACTAAATGGTTGCACAGAGTTGCTGTATTTCATCCCAGAGGGCTCTGTATTTCACTGGTGAGCAAAGCATGAATTGATTCTAAATCACTTGAGATGAAAGGTGCAGGTCCTCACTCACTGCATTTGGTGCTAGCACCAAGTGTGTGCCTAGAGACAAACCAGCAGTGAAAGCTTATTCCCAGGAGGCTGCAAGTGAAATAGGCAATGCATAGATGTAGAACAGAGATGAGATGTGACTGAGTGCCACAGATTGAGCAGTGAAAATGACTGCATGTGTTGTTAATTCTGCTTTAGTTCCCCTTCTCATAATGACGGCAGTGCTCCTAGCTGGGTTTCTGTGCTTTCTGAAAGCATAGTGGAAAAGAAGACAGTGCAAACAAGCACAATGAGAGTGGATTAATGACAAAAATTCAGGCAAGAAGAGGAGATGTGCAGAAGTGTGTGCAGGTTATGGCACCTGTTGGCATCAAGAGAGGACAGTGGGGTACAGGCAGAACGGAAGGAGAGAGGTAAGAGGAGCAAAGCAGACAGAACTGTACGTGCCCTTTGTTATTTGTTCAGAAAGGGCCAGGAGTCGGGAAGGGTCTGAGGCAAACCAGCACAGTTGATGCATTTTGCTGTAACATTCTGGCTTGATTAGAAAGGGAGCACAGTAGAGGCTAGTGGAACGAGGGAGGAGATTGCAACAGCCAAGTAGAGAAGGAAATACAGCTGTAGCAGTGTAGCAGCTGTAGCAGTGTAGTACTACTAACTGTAGTAGTACAGCTACAGCTGTAGCAGAGGACAGACTGACTGGGAAGATCTAGCAGACCCTGATGATAAGGCCTTACCAGGAGCTGTGTGCATGTTGGTGTAGTTGTCAGATCTGCTGAACTTCATTTGTTGGGCTAAATGCTTATGGTCAGAAGATAGGGAGTTTTGGTGTGTTGTTTTTTTTTGTTGTTGTTGTAGGTACACTTAGTTCATTCATTAGTCATCTCTCATTTCAATTACTGTAATGGCTTCTGGCTAGACGTTGTCCTTCTTCTGCTCTTCACTTATTATCTATTCAAAAATCTGCCACGTACATAATATCTTGTCATCTGTTGTGCTCGCTTGGTTCTGCTGCCAGATCTCCTCAAAATTAACCTTTAAGGGCACTTTTGAGATGAAAACAAGGCTACCCTTCACATTACTAGTTGAAAGAAACACTTGTTTCTACTTCCTTCTAGTTATTTTAAAAGCCTGTCACCCATATAGTTTGGCAGAGACCTTGGTGTTCTGCAGGATGTATGTGGCAGTGAAGGATCACAGCAATTTGGAGGACTTCTGCTCCCACTGTATGGGTTCTGCACTCCTCCAGCTGGCTGCCACAGGCAGAAGAGATGCAACTGTAAGAAAGAGGGAGTTGTTCTGTGTGGATGGTATCCTCTCCTTCCTGGAACAGAAGGCAAGGGTGGGTTGCTGCCAGTGCCCCTGCAGGAGGAAGGATATAATTGTGCGTTAGGTTGTGGTGAGTACAGATTTGCTGTGGAAGAAAACAGTATGTGTCAGCTTTGGTCAGGCTTATGGTCTAAAGAGCGGCTTGTTGTCTACTCTCTTTCTGTGCTTTCATTTGTGGAAGGGAACAGGGAGGTGAGGTGGGAGGTGGACTCTGCTGGGTAACTGGAAGGGAAAAGCAGCAGCCTGGCTGGGCTGTGGATCATCTTTGTGGGCAATGAGAGTGAAGGGAAACAGCTAGTAGGAGGAAGAGAAGGATTTTACAGGAGAGAAATGAATTGGATAAACAGGTGATAGGATCATCTTGGAATCCAGTGATGGATTTCTATCCATGTCACTGGCACGTGCAGCTGTCCTTTACTGAAGTACACGTTACTTGTATCCTGATGGGTGGTTAGGAAGGAGACAAGAGCTTACTTGATTAGGGATTTGCAAATGGAGTCTGATTGCAAATTATTGGGGATAATGAGAGTAAAAATTTACATGCTAATACCAAAATTAATAACATTAGGAAACTGTTTACTCTTGTCTGTGGCTGTGATGGCTGTGAGCTGAACCAGTCTGTACCACAGCAATTCTTCTTTTGATGTCTGTGTTTCGTGTCACAGAGCTGTTCTACAGAGAACAGGCATTCTTGAAGGCTGTGTGGAACACATCTTGGATGGCATGGAGGCCTTGGCAATAATCCCACTGGAATTTTGTTTTCTCTTTAGTACTTCTTTACCCTTTCTTCTCTGTGTCATTTTCTAAGGAAAAAGCAGTGATCATCAGAGTGAGTGGGACAGTGCCACATATACTTAGTGCCAGTGGGTTGTAGGCTGGGAGGTGAGTGATCCCAAACCTGCAGCTTGGATTGGGCAACGTGGGTGTTTCTTGGTGGGATGGCTGGGGACGCACAGGAAGGGGCTGCAAACAGCTGTAGAAGAAAAAAGGGAGAGGCATGATAAAACATATGGGAAGGGCCAAGGTAAGGCATGGCTTGGTAGGGCTGCCAGGTGTGAGGGGAGAGGGGCTGTTACTGAACTGTGCCACAGAAGATGACCAGGAAGGAAGATGTGCTTCCTTTGGATTCACACACAGTACCCTGAGCCATGGCTGGAAATGCAAGGTTGGCATGGCAGAGCTATCTGTCCATAAGTAACAAACTTGGAGAAGGCTAATTGGATTTGAAAACTGATGTCAGTTTGTGGTTTTCAGAGGGTGATTAAGAATATGATTTTTCTTTTAATTCAGCGTCTGTTCTGAGAAACTGAAGATGTTATTAACCAGAAAGGTCATTTGCACTGTGTCTCATTTAGATTAGCATTGTTACGTTAATATTTACATTTATTCCGCTAATTTGCTTTTTGATCTGTGCTTCTCCCTGCCCTCCCCTCTGGCCCTCCTTTTATTACATTTTTTTTCTTTCTATCAAAAATCCTTAGCTTCAGCAGCATGCTACTTCCCAGTCTTGTTTCAGCCAGGAAATGTTGCTCTCCCTGTTGTTTGTCCATGGTGAAGTTAACTTTCTTGGGATGACAAATCTATAAAAGTTCATCTGAGTCCTTCAGCATCCTAGGCTTATCAGAAGGGGAAGGTGAAGTTGATTTGTATTTTTATTTGTTCGCCAATAGACAAAGCTGCAATCTTTTAGTGGTATTTGGAAGAACCAGGTTATTACTTCTGTTTTTTAAAATTTAGATAACGCTGTACATTTGATTCATTAATCACATAAGTTTGTTTCTGTTTATTTTTATGCTGTGGCACATGTTGGCTTCTCGCCCACTCTCTTATTCTGCTTTTCCTGTGATTTCCAGAAGCTACTCATTTCTATCAGTAGAGGTTTTAGAGTAATAAAGACAGACATCTGGGACATTCCCCCAGGTAACCAGTGCTCTTTGCTCAGCTCACACACCCCTCAGGTTGCGTCTCCCATCTCATCTAAAAGGCTGCCTGATCTCCAGCTGCTCACAGCTTAATCCTGGGTAATGTTAGCTTGGCAGTGATGCAGTGATCAGTGATTTCTGATTCAACTTCAGGTATCCTGTTTTTTGCTGCAGCTCAAATTCAGGATAAGAGAGGTACATGGTGAAGTCAATGCCACACACACAGTGCAATCTGCGATGCATCGATTTGTAGAACAGTTGTACCTGAACTTGTCAAGGCAGCCCTGTGCTGAACATGGTGTATTCCTTATGGGTCTGGAAGTGACTCCTGTGCAGTCATTGTGTGGTGAAGCAGTACTGGTTCAAACAAGATTTCTGAAGGAGTATTGATTGGTTTACATGTGGACTACTGGTGTATAGCCCATACATTCACAGCAGGTGCAACAAACTCTTATCTAACAATAGTGGGCAGACATTGCTTTCTCCTTGCCTCGCTAAAGCCATCTTTGTATTATTTGGATGCCACCTGTGTTAACATTTTGGCATCTGACTCCATTCTTGAGCAGGTATGAGGAAAACCAACATGCTTATCATCTGACATAAACGGGATTTACACTTCCATCATCTAAATACTAAAAAAAATCAGCACACCCAAACCACCCCTGTGAGTCTTTCTGCCCTCCTGTGTGTACTGTAAAGAAAAGCATCTGAAAAAGCCTGGTAGCACGAAGGCACTGGGCTACTCTATGTGCATCATCTGCCTTCATCAGCGAGAAGCAGGAGGTGGAAGCACTCGTACTCCTTTCCCGTTCTCCCTCCATGATTAAGTAGCTGTTTTTAGCCTTTGCTTGATTTTCCTGTACAACTCTTTCATAGCTGGCTTTTGCTGCCTACAGTAACAGCAATGTATTAAGCAGTGCATTACTAACATGAACATGTTGTATTTCTCTTTGCAGGTAACTGTGCTGGTCCTTTTCGCCCTTGCGTTCTTAACTTGTGTTGTATTTCTGGTAGTCTACAAGGTTTACAAGTACGATCATACCTGTCCAGAAGGATTTGTTTTCAAGGTAAATTGTGCACACATTGTAGAAAAATAGGGGAGAGTATGTAATATTGTAATATAATCTGTGCTGTTTTGTGCATAGCCTTTGTGAAGTCATGCTGTATTGCATGGAAATTCATAGTTGTTTCCAAAGGTTAGACTGCTTTTAGATGTGTTTCTTTCTGCTTAATTTGGTTGTGACTACCACACAGATTTCACACACTTGTTATTTTTGCTGTTGTGAACGTTGCAAAAACATCAACACTGGTGTCCTTCAGATTTCCTTCATCTGCAGCGGTTTGAGCAAAGCATTCATTTATTGGGTCATACAATTAGATGTTGCATGTTTCTCCAAATTCTTGTGTCATAGGAAAGGGGAGAGCAATAAATCTAAAGACCTGGAGGAAAAGACTCTGGAATATATATCAAAGAAAGACTGAAGTGATGGTCTCATTAGAGTAGCAGTTACCTTATTTTTATAGAAAGAACTCCTTGTTCTAGAACAGAGACCTCTGAGCCCTGCTGCCACGGGCCAGAAGGGATGCCAAAAAAGGGAAAATACATTTATTGGAAAAAATAAGGGAGGCTGGGGCTCACTTAATTCTTACAAGGTGGTAGTGCTGGCTTCTCAGCTGGATCTGAGCTAGAAGTCCAAAAGGTAGTATTGATTTCTGTCTGTTGAGAGATGTAACAGGGTTGAACTCAGGTGTCATGTGTTAAAAAAAGCAGCAGTGCTTATGGCATTCTTCCCTCTAATTAAGATTACTTAGTCACCTAAATGAACGGCGGGTACCTGGAATGATTTTCAAAATGATGTAAGAAAGACTGGCTGCTTCAGTGCTCCTGACAGTCCTGTTCAGTTTTGATCCAGTTTTCCCTTGGCTCAAAGATGAGATATGGTGCTTAGAACATTCGGCAGTAATGTGGGACGCAGGTCTTGGTTCTGCTGTATTTTTTGAGTTGTCTCAGACAAGTTCTGAAATGTCTCTGCTCCTGTCTCAAGGGATGACAGGCTTTTGTTCTACGTGTTCTCTTTGAGCCATTTGGAATATGGACTGTATGTTCCTACAGAGCCTACCTTGATGTGATCCTGACTTGACAGGCACGGCCAGTTATGTGCTCCCAGTGACGGTCTGTGCTTCTGTGTCCTTTCTCACCATGTCTTCCCTTCCTTTGAATTGCAGCATTCTGGCTTCTTCTGCCTTTTCCTTCTAGCATCACAAACATTTAAGAGGAGAAGAGTTTTGTGAGCTGTGTTCAGTTGCATGGTGTGTGAAGAACCATCTGATCAGGTTTCTCAGGATCCTGTCTGAAACCCAAGTTAGGGAGAACCCCTCACAGCTGGTGCTTTACAGTGCATAAATGGTGCAGCACATAACAGGGCTGCTTTACTATTGTTCTCCCAGTGTTGGGTTTTGTGAAGGCTGTTTCCTGGGTGCTTGACAGCATAATGCCAGGAGGCATGGCATCTTTGGACATGGAATTCTTAAGAGTTTTTTATAGCATAAACAAGTCACTAAATGACACCTGGCCTCGAACAGCAGTGCTGACATGAATTTGTATTTGTTGCCTGCATGTCTTTTTTGAGAGAGTCTGTAACATCAGCTGGCATGGCTTGGCACATATGTCCTAGGAGATGAAGCAGAAGCCTACAGCCAGCTGTGATCACCTTGTGACCAGTCTCTCTGTGGACAGGCTTTATGCTTCAGCTGCACTGAGTGATACGCTCTGGCCTGGCATCACCAGGCTTTTGATGCTGATGTGATTTGCTTGGTAAGGGTAGATGTTTCCTCCCTGTGGAAGCCTGGTGCCATGGGAGCCTCTGAATACAGGCTGAGCTACTGCAGCCGTGAGTCAAATATGTGATTCTCTGCCTTGATGCTAACATAAACACAACAGTTCCAAAGGTTTCAGTGTCTTCAACCTTTTTGCTGTCCTACACATCCACAGCTTGTAAGTGTAATTAAAAAGGTGCTTGTTTTCCTCTCTATAACATACTTAAACTGCCTGAGTTGCAAATCTGTGCTTGTTGAAGCTGATGCAGACATAGTACTGTTGTGGTGTGGATTCCTCAGCAGCACTCTTTCTGGCTCAGGGTGAGACTCACCAGAGCTGCCCTCAAGGACCTGAGCACATTCAGATCCTGGAGAAACTTCTTCAGAGCTTCAGGGTGCTCCCTGCTGCATCTGTTCCTCTTCCCTTTCATTGCAGAGACACTTGCCTTCTGTCAGATCCATGGACAGTACAAGAGAGTCACTTCCGTGCATTAGAGATAACACCATCATCTATTAAGTTTGGAATACTGACCCAGCAAATAGGAGAGAAGATACTATTGTGACATATTAATGCCCCTGGGCGACAAAAGGAGTCATCCTAATATAGCCAAACACAGACTGGCAACCAGAACTTTCTCTGGCATCAGAACCCTTAACTCACAACTAACTTCTGAAATAGAAGGGCTAGGAAAGAAACAGGAGACTGACAACTCACTCTGGAGTATCCCAGTTTCTCCTCACAGCCTTTGTTATTACTTCTCATGCTTGGAAACCAGTGGGGGGGGGGGGGGAAGAGGGGAGAGGGAGAATGTTCTGTTTAAGTTGAAGGTCAGAGCAGAGAATCAGCACCAGTTCTTGCAGCTCAGTAACTCCTGAGTGTGCACTGCTTGCCTTGATGAGATGCTAAGCAAAGGAGTTGTCCTTGGGCAGCAGAGAAGGAGCAGAGTAAAAGGGGAGGCTTTGTCTGTCTTTTCTAGAAGCATGAAATCCTGTGAGCAGAAAATTCAGTCAAGATGGGAACTCTTGGGATCTCTGCTGTGTATTTCTTTAAGTTCTCCTGTCAGCTGTTGTGGGGTTTTGACTACAAAAAAAATAACATTACTGAGTCATTTTGCCTGTTAAAAAGCAAATTGCTCCTTTTAAGCAACAAAAGATTGTGTGTGTGTGTGTGGTTTTTTGTTTTTTTTTTTAGACTGGCAGTAATCTTGGCTTGTCTTCAGCACTAATAATTATATTCCATTTGCTTGAATTTTCTTGGCAGATTTAATTAGATCAATGGATTGTGTTCCTTCTCCCATTTTAAATATTTAGAGTTGTGACTACATCCTCTGACTGGGAGAAATAATCACTACAAAGAGGTCTGTGTTTAAGTACTACTTAGTCATTTTATCACATCAGAAGACGTGTCAGTTATCCCAGATAAAGCATGGATAATGCTAACAGAAGATGGCATGGTGATGTAGGTGAATGTGCACAGCACGTAGCTCTGTGCCAGAGTTGTACTTTTGAAAGTTGTTTTTGAAATGCAGGTCCCAGGCTTGCAGCTGACACATGTGGAATGATCGATGATGATTGCAGGGAAGCCTCTGTGCCTTACGAAGTGCAGAACAGCCAATGTCTTTGCTTCTCCGGGTTAAATCCTGCCTGCTTCGTATTTCTAGTTCAAATAAAACTTGAAGGCAAGTTTTGCCCTGGCTGCTATGTTAGAAAAAACGATAAGGTGAGCCTGGTTGGAATGCTAACTTCCAATGCTGATTCAAGTCTGACATGCATAGAATAGTAGAATCATAGAATGGCTTGGGTTGGAAGGGACCTCAAGAATCATGAAGCTCCACACACCCTGCTGCAGGCAGGGCCATCAATCTCCATGTCAGATACTAGACCAGGTTGTCCAGGGCTCCATCCAGCCTGACCTTGAACACCTTCAGGGACAGGGCAGCCCATCTAAGCTTCCATCACAAAAGCAGGTTAGGATTGATGAGTTGTTAACTCCTGGGAGGACTGTTCATCTTCAGCCTTCCTTCCAGTTTGCCACAGGACTGTATTGTACTCATCAGGTAAGTGGGTTTGTAAGACTACCCACAGGCTGATAGCTTCAGCAATGTTCTTTCATACTATTCTCTTCAGTGTTTTTGGGGATGCAAAATTTATTTTACCTAGGACTGTCTGCTCCATCTGCTGCCCAGCCATTTTGTGCTAGATGACTTAAAACTGGTGTGCATTCATAGTAAATGTGTATGCATATGAGATAGATAGATAGATAGCATTTAGTCATAAAAACCATGACAGTTTTGTGTTTTTGTGCTCAGAAATTTCCAGTATAAAGACTTTCTTGCCAAGTTTAATGACAGCAGTACTGCTGTCCTGCACTATTACAAATTTTAGTCTTTGGTGTTGGACACAGAAGATCATTTCTTCTGAAATGAGTCAGCAAAGAAACAATTGCAGTCATTTCCTAGAGCTGGCGTGAGCTGCAGGTGCTCAGTGTGGATCTTAGAGTGCTGCAGCACCCTGAGGATCTCAGGCAAAAGTGCTCAGCCTGGCAGATATGGCAGAAGAGCAGTGAGGAGTCCCATACCCTTTCGGAGCAAAACTCGGGGTCAGCAGGATCTGTCTAAATCATTGTTTCCTTCAGTGTGATTTGCTGCTTCATAGGCTTTTACTGCATCATCACAGGAAGGGTGGCTCAGTGCCATCCACTGTACAGACTTGGTTTTTAAGACGACATCAAAGTCTCTACTTAGTATTTAACTGTCTAAATCAGGTAGTTCATTTTCCAAAGGTCTGAGCATGGAGGAGTTTCTTTGTAGTGCTCTTAAACTTCTGGGGAATTAAATAATGTAGCACCACAGCTAAAGATAGATTTTAAAAGCCTGCTACTGACTTCATCTTTCTGAAAATCAGCAGTGAAGAACTGTGTTTGTGTGGGTGTGTATACACATCAGCTGGACGCAATGTTTTCCTTTTGTGCCTTATTTATTAGGCTGTAAAACTGGCCATAACTTGGCATCGCTGTATTAATTTCTATCCCACAGACTGAAAGCACTGTAGATTGCATGAAGCTAATGTAATGCTAGAATGCAGAATCTGTAATTGTAAATTGACCACTTGGAAGTAAACGGGAAGGAGAAAGAAAGAAAAAGCAAAATGTATCTGCAACAAGAGACTGAGTACTTACACGGAGTTTAAGTATGGGGCATACAAGTTCTTTGTCCTTTAATTATTCCGGACTATAGACACAGACTGGGCTTTCTGGCAAATGCTATGTGAGGCCTAAGGATTACAGGGAAGAACAGTTTGAACACATTAGGACAACGTTGTAGTAATTGCTGTATGTTGCATCCTGAGTCACAGACTGAATGTTTGCTTAGACTCGAAGGAAAAGAGAAAACATGTATCGTGTGTGGGACTGCATCTGTAATCTAAGTGATGGATTTTCTTTTCAGAATAATCAATGCATTCCAGCTGGGTTGGAAAACTACTACTCTGAACAAGACTCCAATGCTCGAGGGAAATTTTACACAGTCATAAACCACTACAATCTGGCCAAGCAAACCATCACGCGCTCAGTGTCCCCGTGGATGACAGTACTGTCAGAAGAGAAACTGTCTGAGCAGGAGACTGAAGCCGCTGAGAAATCAGCTTAGTGTGATAAGCTAATTATTAACACTATGTCATTTGAAGGTAACTAAGGGACTTTAAGAAACTTTTCATTAAATATAATTATGGATAATTTAGAGGTTACTCATGTTTATGGTGCAATTGCTTCTGTTTGCTGATACTGCTTTGCAAAAACAAAAAAACATGCTGCAGAACATTCATGGGCATAAAACAAGATGCGTATCAGCATTGCTTTAGAGCTTTGACACCGTTTTCAATGTTTAAAAAAAAAAAAACAACAGATATGTTCTTGCAGTTTATTGGATACTGACAGATTTCTTCTCTGGATTTTCAGGGCTGAGACCTTAAAATGTGTTCTGTTGTCTGAACTGATATTTTATTAATTTTTTATTGTTAGTCATTTTGCAAACCGAAACACCACAGCCATAACTAGAGTGATCTCTTGTTTAGCTGAGAGCTGTGCTTAGTGTTTAGTTTTGGCTCAAGCAAAAATGATAATCAGCACTGATGTCAAGGGCATAATGTAATGACTTGTATGGAGAAAGGAAAAAAAAAAAAGTGTCAGGTAGCATTTTTCTTACATTTTCTTTTCTGTTATTTATTTGTAAGTGATAACGAAGTTCCCTGCGAGAAGGCATGCTCAATGTTTTATTATTGCTGTCAACAGGATTTAACTGCATTTCCACTGTGGCTTTAGCATCTTGGTAAGGATGTGCACTGAAACACAAACTAGATAGACACTATGGAAAAACACAGACAATTCTAGTGATGGATGTTGAGGATAGCATAAGAATATACGGTTAAGGATGTTTGAAAGAGAAGTGACATCTTTTGATCGTACTTAAAAGGCAGAAAGCCTATTCACAGTAGATGTAGCCCGCTATGTAACTTGATGGATACAGCAGAGGGAGTGATGTATCTGAATTTTCTCTTTTGTTACATTGACATTTACCCTTTTTATAAATTAGAGCTTTCAGTTCATGTATGGTTTGCGGTTTGATACTTTTTAAACACAAAGCATCAAAACAGTAGCATCTTAGTAACACAAGTGGCTGTTGGAAAGCTCCATGTGAAACTGAGTGAAGAGTAGAACTGTTTATGTATGGCTTGGGATGGACAAAGATGTAGAAGAACATAGTATTGTGGATGCACGTTCAAGTTCCATTGTAATTACAAACTTAACTATTCTTTGTGTGAAACCATGTTTTCATTTTTATTATAAATCTTAAATGTATTACAAAAAAGGCATCATTAATTTAACAGACAAGGGTGTGAAGTATGTGGGTAAGCAGATACCCTTTCTTTTTCATTTTATTAAATGCAACAGCTTCTAGTGGACATGTCAAGAAGTTCCCTTGGTAGAGACTACACAAAAATGAAGGAAAAACATCAGGATGCAGAGTAGAACATTGTCAGCTCTGCTTTTATTTTTCTCCGGTAGAATCACATTATCAACAGCCTTTCTTTCAGCAGTACAGTAAAAAGAACCATTATTACTTAATTTGATATGAAGTATGAATTACACAGTAGTACTCATAAAGGGATTTTTAAGTAATTGTAGGTGGAATGCTTAAAAGCATTAAGTTATGTGCCAAATGTTACCTTGCATTTAAAAACTACAGACTTATGTTCAGATTTTCAAAATTACCCCAGTTGCATTTTCTAGTAGGCTTATATTTCATTGAATGTAACTTTTGACATTTTCACTCTGTAAAGAATGATTTTCTCGTTGCATATGCCTGTAAGTTGGATATGCATGTCAGAAGAGAGTTAACAAAACAGTTGTTGATCACCACAGTTACAGAAGCCATTCAGATGTTACAAGAGGGAAAGTTTTCTTCCCCAGGACTGTCCTACATAGAAATGATCCACAGTACATCCTCCTCCTTTAAAATTTAGCACACTAAGAACAGCTTTAATGCATAAGTAAGTACTGATAAGAAACCTTACTTCTCTCATGACAACAAACATCACAAAACATGGAGCTGTACAATCTAAGAGACAGTGACTGCTCTGCATTCAAGAGCCAAAGGAGTTTTTCCTCTGATTTAACAGGATGAAGTTTACTGATTCTTATCTACAGTTGGTTTGGGGACTTTCTTTAGTTAACAAATTGCTCCCAAGTTCAGTACTTTGAAGGGTTTGGCTTTAATATTGTCTATCCTTTGGCTTTGTTCCAGCACTCAGACCATCTGTTTTCTGCAGTCTGGTTGGCTGCATTGCTTTTTCTCTTCACACCCCACAGTAAAGCTCTGTAGCTGATTTTTAAAATTATTATTAAATCAACATGACAAAACAGTTTCCAAGGATTAGAAGCAGAGGTCATAATACACCTGCAAAATGATCACTGTGTATTGAAGTAGTATGATTAAATAAAAGCCTGAGACAGTGTAGATGCTTTTGCACACAGCAACAATTCTCTCAATCTGTTCTGTGCACTGGGAACTGGATTTAAAGCATCAGAGTTGTGGGTTGACTCTGACAATGGTAGAATTTTTCTTTTTTTTAATTTTCCCTTTAGCTGTGCTCCAGCTTGCAGCTTTCTTAGGAGTTCTTTCAGAGGTTTAAGTGTGCAGGATTAAGTGTGGTTTCAGATCTGATAAAGGGATTTAAAATGAATGCTACCCTCTCTCTGCCTTAAGGGACATATGGTTGTGCTTAGCTGTTAGAAAATATTTCCATCATAGCAGTATGAAAAAAATGCATAAAATATACAGGTATATCCTATACTCCATTCAACAGAAGAAAAAAAGAGCCATGAGATTTTACCAAGCATGTAGACAACATGGTATTTTTAATTAATTATCATACCAGTCCAGGAAAAGCAAGGAGAATGAACACATCACCAGGAAAAAAAGGATCCATACTCTAAATCCAGCGTTGTTTTTGATTGCCTGTGAGAAAAAGATTATCTTGGTTACCATCACTGGTAAAGGTACAGTACATATTTCCACAAAGGCAGCCCAAGATGACTGTCAGTGGTTTCAGTGTGTACTGCAAGAACAAAGCTTGCCATTGATTTCAGGTGGGTAACATTCAGGTTGGTTATACTTCTCTTTGTTTATCACACTGTTTCTCTCTGAGTCTTAAAGATGGTGATTCAAAAAGAAAAAAACAACATTCAGATTGCACACAATAGAAATACAGCCAAAACAAAGAACTAAATCAAAATGTACACACTTAGAGGTTAATTGTAAGTTCTGAAAGTGAAATTCTCTAATGAATTCTTCAATTGAAAAACAAACAAATGCCTAACACAAAAATCTGAGAGCAGCTGTTTGTAAAGGCTGGGTTTTGGTCTCAGAACAAGCAGGGCAAAGATCAACTAAACAAGATAGAGCAAATTTTTCCTAGAGTTTTCCTTCCAAAAATTTAGGCTGGCAGATCATAGGGACTTGTTTTCTGTTTTCTGATTTTTGCATAGTAGAGAATTTTTCACGTGGACAAAACAGTAACAGAAGTGTTTCGTATGACCTTTCTCTACTGTTTCTCAGTGTAGTTTGAGAAACTTGGTTCTGCCTACAAAAATAAGTCGATGCCATGCTGTAAATACCAATCTTTGACCATAAACACTGGGACAATCCATTGCCATCTCTGTACCCTTCAAGTGCCCTACCTGAAGTCAGGTATTTAATCACAATTTAATGGCACAGTAACTGTATGCTAAACATTAGTATATCTATTGATTTTAGTTTTAAAAAAGAAAATAAAAACACCACCACAACTAAAAAAATCCCTCCCATCTTCCCCACCATGTGCCATACCACCACACCTTGTAGACAGCCACTGAAAAGGATACTAGAAGAAGTGGAAGAAACTGCTTGAAGAAGCGAAGAAATGTGGAAACAAGTTCCCGAGACAGAAGTTTTAAGTAGCTAAGTCATGCTCGCCAATATATTTTTGATGCATGCTTCTGACCAGCTGAGTAGTAGGTAATGCATCCTTTAACTACATATTCTGTGTACTTTCATGAGAGGGAAAAAAAATAAAGAAAAGGGACAAGAAACTGAGCTATTTACTCCAGAGCCCAATTTAGGAACTGTCGTTACTGAAGTCTCAGTTCCTGAATAAATCATCATCTCATTCTCATCAGTAGGACAATGGGACAGAGTTGTTTACTGGGCACATGTGAGATGTGGTCAGCATGGTAAGGAGACTTCTGATAAAGCTTAACCTTGAACTCCAGTTTCAACAGTCCCAGTACTGTCTTTCAGGCCCAAAAAACGTTTTTGGTTTTTTGTTTTTTTTTTTTTTTTTTTCTAAAGCTAAAGAAACTGGAAAACAAAACCAACAAAAGGACACAAACTTCAGAGGTGCCTGAATGCACGCGCAGGGAGATGTTTGTTTCAAAACAGGGTAACACGAAGCAGATTTCAGCTGGCCCATACAGTTACTCAGTCATGGTTAGCAAGGCAAGCAGCACAAACTAAGTCAGCTACGTTTCTTCACAGCTTTTCAAAAAATCACATCCCAGTACCACAATACACACTAAACGTGCTGTGTGCACAGCTTGTTGGAGTAACACTTGGGCAAAACTGAACTGTAGGAGAAAGAAGTCAATTTTAGAAACATTATTTAGAGACATCACCTCTCTTATGTCTTCATTGCCTTCCTTGATATTCTCTGTTGCGCCCACAACTAATTGATGGATATTGTCAATATCAGTTTCCTGTTAAGAATAATAAAAATAAGAAACACTGACAAAGCTTGAAAGAAAAAAAAAAAATACAAAAACACCAGTAAGGGTCTGGAAAGAACTCAAAAGTAAAATAAAATCTGATCTTATTAACATTGCAGCTTCATTTATGCTGCCTTCAGCGAAGCAAAGGCACAGAAGTAATTAAGCTGTAATTTTTTAATCATCTGTGTCTTTATGAGTCTGAGCTGAGGCCACCAAGATCAATAGAAAGTCCCCTGCTTACCTACAATCAAATCTAAGCTGTCTCATTTTTGACAGTTCCTCTGGAACTGACAGAAATCTGCTGTTACATAACACACCAGACAGAACACTAATTTTCAGAGAGATCAGTCCAAGACATTGCATTTTCCATTTCCAGTATGCACCAGCATGTAACAGTAGTGGTTACCATTCGGGATTTTGGTTTAAAAAGAAAACCCTAAAAAAACCTTTCCCTTCACAGTTATGTCAAAAAATCATTAATCTTGTGTTTAAATCTTGCATATAACCAAGAGCAAAATACACCCAGGAAAACCTTAAAGCAGTATTTGCTACAGTAACATCAAGTTTTACTAACCTGTTGCAAGACTTTCTCAGTGAATATCTCTTGCAATCTGGAAATTTCTACCACTTTTCCTTCAATTTGCCTTGGCAAAGAAAAGAAATACTCCGTTAGAAGCTCACACAAGAATTTCTCCCTGCCTCAGGTTTAGATTCTCCATCCGATAAGCACCTCCCCTAGCACTGCATCTGCAACAGACAGCTCACTCTTTTACAACTTAGCTGAGAGAGAATGTAAACCTTCCACATTTTACCAGCACTATTTTGAGTAACTTTAATGTAAATTTGGAACCTGTCTTCACACTGTGAGAGAACAGGACATGTAAATCCATACAGGTAGATAAGCCCCTGCAGCACAGTGTCCCACAGCAGTCACCGTGCATGGATGTTATCCTGGTTACAGCAGTTATCTGTCCAAGGAACAGAAAACCATACCTGACTTCATCAAACAGGTTATTCATTTCACCAACCAGCCTCTGGTTCTCCTGTTCAAACTGGAAGAAAGGAAGCAGTCAGTCTCAGAGTTCACATGCCTGGACTCAATGAACTTTCTCCAGCCCCATCCCCACCCACCCACCCTTCCCCTTTCTTCACATAGCTCTTCCAGAATTACCACCATCAGCCTAAGTGACCAATATAAGCCTGCACATCTGTCATCAAGCACTGTAATGCTTCTTACTATTATGAGCCAGACCCAAAATTAACCTGCAGTTGGCACAAGAGTTCTGCACTGAGGAAAATGTACTGCCTTAAACTTGTCTTTTTTATTTTAGTCCTTGAGTAGGGAAAGCTTTCATAGCATGTGGTGCTCTGTCTTTACACCATCATTCACCTCACTCACGTACTACTCATGGCATGAAATTACAGCTTTTAGATTTCACTACACTATGAAGCATTTTGCCATCTGATATTCATACTTTACAAATGCTTTGCCCTCACTTCAGTTATCCCAGCCAATCTCTCTCATTTAAAACTCCCAAGTAATCAATGAAACATTTAAATACACTCTCATGCTTGTATTTGAAAAATGCCACGCTGAGTAGACTTTATGCAGGAAAACAAGCTTTGATTTTCCTGATGTACTTCACTGTCAGATCAATTGGGATTCATTATGGAACAAGTACAATGACACAATCTGCTGCAACAAAATACACACTGTTAGAATACAGCTGAGACACTTAATGTGTCATAGTGGAGTTAGTTGGAAACAGCATTGTAAGGACAGTGCTTTTAAGACAGGGCACTGTGAGGTGGAGTTCTCCAGGTGCCTACATGAATTTGGTCCTGCAGCCCTTCCAGCAGAGCTGTTCAAGCCACAGAGGAGCTGTGCTGCTGTCTCTTCTGCAGGCACAGGATACAGCAATACGCCTTCAGAACTTCCTGCAGGCTGCTCCTGCCACAGGTTCCTGCCATCAGGAACAGCAGGATGCTTCCTGTGGAAGAGGTCACCTGCCCAGTTTGGGAGGGGGGGTGGGGGTGAATCGAGGTGTTCTGCCAATTCATTCTACATGGCCAGAGCCTCAGGAACAGCGAGGATTTCCAGGTCTTTGTACATTTCTCACACACTAAGACAGACCAGTCTCTGTGGTTATACAGAAGCAAGATGCAGGACAGACCTCACCTGAAATTCTTGCCTAGTATGCACTCTAAGAAGCTTCACTTCCACATCCTGAGTGGAACACAGCAGCCCCAATACCAGAAAACAGGATTAAAATCCCAAAGAATTTGACACTGGATCTATGTAAGACAGCAAGCCCAATTCTACTGCTGTTAATCTACTTAGTTTGAACTAGCTTTGGGATTTTGGTGTAATTCAATCAAGTTCCAATTTCATTAACAGAATCAGCATAGCAAGGTGGCTGAGAAGAGGATACCCTGGTCTGGATGTCCTTTCTGGGACACAGCAGTGTGTTGTCAGCAATGCAGCCCTGCTCACAAGTCAGACTGGGTCTGCAGTGTGTGCAGTAGGACCTGCTCAACGTTAGAGCTAATGCCCAACACTTCAGCTTGCAAGAGAACCAGATGCTGCTGCTGAACTGAATTAGTAAAATGAAGCCCACCACAGCAGCTGCCTGGCACAACTGAACCAAGGCAGTGTGGATACTGGGAGCTAAGCTGCAGTGTCTGCCTACAGAGCATTTGTTAAACCATAATCAACCAATACACAGCACATGGTTAGAAGTTTTCTGTCACTGAACTCCTTTATGTTCACTCTGATGTGTCTCAGATTTTAAGGGAGCCACCTCAGAACAAAGCAGTGAACAAATCCATGCAGGTTAGCACTGAGTCGACTGCATGGACATGGAGGGATGGAGCAGAGCCAATAAGCTGTAATTGTTTTCCTGATTTCTGTAAGAAATAAGTATTTCTGCACACATATTCAGCATCAAAATATCCCCAAAATATCCCTGAGCAAAACTGAGATAATAAGTAATTCAGAAGGTGAATGTTAAAGAAAGAAAGAATGAATGCTTTTAACCCCTTACACACAGCACAAATCCAATTAAGAAAGTTCTATTAAAAACAAAACAAAACAAAACAAAAAAAAAGCAAACAACCTTTGATAAAATCTTCCACTGGCATGAACTGCTTTTTAAACTGCCCAATAGTCTTTGCTATTTGAAATTGTGGCAGACAAACCAAATGGCTCAGTAGCAGGATCTGGTAAAACGGGCAAGCGAATAAAAGAGCACAGAACACACCACCAGCCACCAGTGTGTCCCCAGAGGGGTTAAATGATGGAGACATACAACCAACTCCAGCCATCACAGCTCTCTGTGACATGCAGCTTACTAAAGTAGCCTCCTTGATAACAGTGAAATACTGTTACCAAAGCATGGCAGGAAGTGACCAACGGCTTCAGATATTCCCTAAAATCTAATGTCTGGCAGGAATAATTACAGTTCTTTTGTCATCCCCTGAAATAAATCATTCAGTGTGCTATACCTGAACTTAGGACAAAAGCCAAGATAAGAAATCAGAGAAAATTATATATTTTCGCTCAAACAGCAGAAACAGATTTTTTTCCACTCTTCACAGCCATGAGACACCTGCTCATAACCACTATGAGAACATTCAGGTGCTCAGTTATAAATTGAAACTTACTGTGCAAATCATACAACAGTTTGCCACTGCTTTGAGTGATGTAGAAACGTCTGCTCAGGTGAAAATAATGACATAAACTCCTGCTGTAATCATCCAAATGGGCTTTATTTTGTTCTTTTACCTGCAGGAAAGCCCATGGAGCCACAACTGGGATTTTATTTATTTATATTTTTTTAAGGTATAATTTGATACAATGTGTTCCAATTTGAAACCACACAGCAGGTTCTACACCATAACCTGCCCTCTCCTGAGGACTGCTTTTTAGTAACTTGAATTGGTCCACTCTTCACAAATCAAACATTAGGAAGTAGAAATCACAAATTCCTGAAGCTGGGATGGTTCATTAAGTGTTTGTAAAGACTTCTAACTCCTGCACTGAAAGCCCAATTTATCAGTAAGCATTTCATATTACTTTGAAGCACCTGAATTATTTCTAAGTTACACCAATATTTATATCTTGGATCTAAACTATCATGAAAATTAGAATATGGCTTCAGTGACATTGAAGTCCATTACACAGTACCCAACTTCTAGTAATTAAGTCCAACTCCCAGCTATAACTTCCCTTGGAAAGGCACTGAAGGCAATGTTGCTGTGGAGCTGTCACAGCACACGTCCATAGCCTCTGTCAATAACAGTGTTCTTTAACCCTACAAAATTTTAAAAATAATTAAAAGAAAAAAAAAAAATATATCAGCAAACACTGGAGGTCCATGGAACAGACCAATGGCTTGCACTCAGCTCTCAGCATCAACACATGAGTAGCAAAGTTTACCTTGGAAAACCTATTGTGCAAACATATGTTAGATAAAACTTTCAATTTCCAGCTCAACAATCCCAGTATATGCAGTGCAATGCAATCCAACCATAAAGAATGACCTGACAAGAAACTACCTTTGCTGGGGTCATTTGCTATAACCAGAAACAAGCAGCTCACTTACAAGGCAACTAACTGGTGAGGAAAGAGCAAATGTCTCCATTAACACTACCATGAATCCAGACTCCTTTTTTATGTCATAATAAACATACTTCCTTCAAAGATATAATATGGAAGTATGTTGGTAATGCTTGTAATTTTTAGCAGAGGTAGAAAGCAAGCCTGTATTGCTTCACAAGAGTGCTAGAAAAATCACAGAAACTACAATTTTTTTTAGAATATATAATAATAAATAAGGCATGAGAGAGGTCTAAAAGGACAAGAATAATAATGGATACTTTGTCTCATGGCTCTCCCCCAGGAACAGCCAGACAAATGCCTCACACTAGGCGTCTCAGGACTGGAGATTCAGGAGTCTGGAAATCCTTCAGAGTATTAAACTACCAATATGTCTTTTGTCTTACTTCAGATTCGGATCATTCTACTACACGAGTCAATAAAGACAACTTATTCCAGAGGAAAAATATATCTTAGATGGGCAAAAAAAATCAGCATTTGAAGATGCTTAA
Organism: Centrocercus urophasianus; assembly: GCF_019232065.1. Lineage (NCBI taxonomy): Eukaryota > Metazoa > Chordata > Aves > Galliformes > Phasianidae > Centrocercus > Centrocercus urophasianus. The sequence goes on along the minus strand of NW_024884475.1, from coordinate 11,821,009 downwards.
TTTTTCTTCATGAGATAACAGAAGAAACTCACAGGCTCAGGAAACTCTCGTAAGTCGTGAAGTATCTGAGGCTTTACTCTAAAAAGTATAAATGGATTCCATAAAAAAGAAATGCATTCATTCCTGAAGAACCACGGCAAGAGACGTAACACATTTAAAACTTACTACAGAGAAGCCTAAAAAAAGCAATCCAGCACACTCAGTAGTCAGTTTTTAGTTATGCCCTTTCAGATGGTGCTTCTGATGCTTTTCCTCCCGATCCCCTGGAGGCTAATAACACTGTGCACAAGCACAGAACAACAGCTATATCCAACGAATCCTGCTCAAAAAGAAAACAGAAAGCAGGACTAAACCTTCTGATTTCAAACATGTTCTCAAATACAATGTGATAGCATCAAAAGCAACCTGCTCTCTTTGATAAACCATAATTTCATGCGACTTACTCATCCGTGATGGGAAGTGATGCACAATTCTGCTTGGCAACATCCCAGTCACTGCCAAGGGAGCTTCAGGTTTTCATACTGCAGCAACCCTGCACTGCAGCTCACCATTTTGAAAACTGTTCACCCACAGGCTATTTATAAAGAAGCTTTGCTTCTGTATAGAAACAATGCAATGCATGCATTACAATTACAGGAATGTCAGAAAGTAAGACAGGCTGCCAGCAATCACTTGTATGTTGGATGTTGTAGCCTATCAGTCACAAACAGAAATGGATTAAACCCATGCATAAAACAGCTGATAATGGGAGACATGCAGAAAAGGCAAAGTCAATGAGATTCTGTTGTGATTGAAGGCTTATAGCTATTTTTTCTAATAAAGTCACTCTGATAAACCTAACAAAGAGGAATAAAAAATAACTATTTGTCTTCTAGAAGTAGCCTAAGTAAAAAGATTTACTCACAAAACCTTTACTGCTCATTCCTGATGTTGCTTTGACTTCTACTGTTTCCTAAGAAAGCAAATAAAACTTCTAATTTCTAAAACATTTTTTATTTCAAAGGACACTTCTAATTGGATCTGTGAGCTGATCACCTCCATGTATTCGGCTCTGGTGAGGCCTCACCTTGAGTTTATATTCATTTTTGGGCTCCTCACTACAAGAAAGACATCGAGGCCCTGGAAAATGGTCAAAGAAGGGCAACAAAGCTGTGAGGAGGAGTCTGGAGCACAAATCTTATGAGAAGAGGCTGAGGCAGCTGGGATTGTTCAGTCTGGAGAAGAGGAGGTGCAAGGGAGACCTTATCATTTTCTATAATCACCTGAAGGGAGGTTATGGTGAGGAAGGGGTTAGCCTCTTCTCCCACATAACTAGCAATAGAACCAGAGGGAATGGCTTCACAATGCACCAGAGGAGGTTCAGGTTGGCTATCAGGAAAAATCTTCCTCTCCAAAAGAGTGGTCAGGTGCTGGAACAGGCTGCCCAGGGAGGTGGTGGAGTCACCATCCCTAGAAGTGTTCAAGAAACATGGCGATGTGGTACTAAGGGACGTGGTTAGTGGGAAAATATTGGAAGCAGGTGGACAGTTGGACTGGATGACCTTGGATCTTTTCCAATCTTGGTGATCCTATGATTCCATGAAAATAGCATGGCTGCATGAAAACATTTCATAGCAATTTTAAGTCTTAATGGCTACTAGAAGAACCAGGAATCTGTGTACAAAACGTATATTGTGTCACGGCTCTGCATCACATGAAAGCTGTAAACGAGCTTGTATAACTCTGAACTTTCTTAGCACACGTGAACACAGCAGGAAGCACAACAAAATGGACAATGAGACTAAATGCATACTTGCCATTTGTATTTCTTCAGGTGACAGCTCATCTTCACCTTTACCATCCCCCCATAGCCCAAGGTTAGACTGAGCGTCGGGCAGATTCCTGTCTGTAACAGAACAACCACAGTTTGAGACAATGCAGGACAGTGAGCAGTGAAGCAATAGGCATTTTTCATTATTTCTGAGCTCTGATAAAACCATCAGATAGCATTTCTCATTATCTGAAATTGAGCATACAGTTATAGCACAAAATTACACCAATGGCCTCTAACTTTTAAACTAGGGCAGAGGTGCACACATACATGAGAATTTCTGGACTATGAGGAGTTGGAATAAAATACTGACACTAAGAGATGTAAAACAACTCACAATGGACTGAGACTTAATAGGGCAGAATATACCATAGCATCTGAATGTAGAACAAAACCAGGGAGTCCCTGCCCACAGCAGGGAATTGGAACTGGATGATCTTTAAGGTCTCCTCCAACCTAAGCCATTCTATGATTGTAAAACAATTTTCAAAATGACAGCCTATGTGCAGAGCTACTATATTCCAATGAGATTTGATAGAACCACCAGCTCCTCATTCTTCAAATATAAAAACAGAATCTCAAAGACATTTTGAGCTTAGTTGACAAGAGAAATCTGGCTTCCACATACTGCTAAGACTGCATTTCGCAGGGCAAATCCCACAGCACTCTGGGCAAGGGGCCTTCCTCCATGTAACAGAATCAGTTCTGAACCCACAAAATAACCCCTACACATCAGAGCTGCTCCACTGATTTCACCAGCACTTTCCCTTTGATTAAAGCTAATCATCTGCATAAATCTTAGCAGGAGTTGGGCACAAAACATCTTCAATGGCTATTTCTAGGATATTCCCTTCTAGAAGATTTATTTTTAGGCTTAATTATATACCTCTAATTATAGACAAGGAAGTTAGAATGGGAACAAAAAGGAACTTTACAGCAGGAACCTACTGCTTCTGAAGCTGCTCTAACATTGGTTTAAACTGACAGTAATATTGCAACCTTGAGAAGGCCTCCTTCCCCTCAGAGGCATTTTTACAAACTCAAAAACAGAGATTTGTACCAAACACAAATGAATTCAAATTTGAACTTGCTTTAACTTATCAGTTGTAAATTGCAAATTAAAATACAGTCAGGTTTAGTTTTCACTTCTTTATAGCTTTCAGGCTTTCTATTTATTCTACTCATTCTCCTGCTTTTGGGGGGGGAGGAGGGTCATTGGTTTTCCTGGGTTTTGTTTGTTTTTAAAGCATTTACAAGTCCTGTCATTTGTTTTGCTATGGGTTTTTAAACCTTTAATACTTCTTTTTCTATTGCATAAGTAGTACTGATTATCATTCAGATCACTAGCTCTCTTGAGAAGCAGTCCTATTTATGTAAAATATGTTGAAAGTATTATAAGAAGAAATTTTCTCCTTTAATCCTTCATCAGAATATTTGCAAAAACTTTTGAAAAATACATTTTGTAAGAGAGCACTGCTGGACATTCTGATTCCCAAAAACCAAACCAGGATGGATAAACAGTAAGAATGTTACAAATGAAGGATATGGTCTCTAAATAAAATGTTCTTTCTTACAAGTAACACGGAAAAAAAACCAAGAACATTTCTAAACATTGCACAGAAAGGATTCAACCTGATGTTTTCCACTGGGCATCATCAGTATTTTCAATCTATTTCACAGAGACTCAAAACTTATCATTTAAAAATATTGATTAGGTAAACAAATATCAAAATATATTGGATTCAAAGAAAAGAAGATAATTAGTTTACAGAGCTAAGAAATAAGTTATATTCCTATTTTATCCCAGAGGAACCAATTACTTTCAGGCACTGTCAGCACTGTTAAAAAACAGCACCTGTATCCAATGTGATTGCTAATAAGTAAATACCCAAGTAAGAGGTAAGTGAGAATGACACGTGTCCCCAGAGCTGCATTCTGTCACCATGGTACATTTCTAGTCACTTTGAAAGGTGCTCTGCAGCTTTCATGGAGCTGACATCAATGCTTTTCTACAATTCATCCAGCAAAATCCAGACAGAGAAAAGAGCTAACTGTGTTTCACTTGCTGAAATAGATGTAGTTAATTAATAATGGAGATACAAACTGAAGATCAAATAATAATAAAGATGAGCCCTTCTCCATGCTGAGGGAAGACAGCTGCTAAGACAATGGACCAGTTCAAAAGCTACTTATTATTTACTTTTATTTCTATACATGAAACATTAGATTTGTAGTATGCAAACAAATACTGCCAGCAGAGCATATCTCCAGAGAGACAATTCTCCTACCACAAAGGCATGTCCAGCATAACCCCAATATAAGCAGGTGCTTTGTCTCAAAAGTATCACATTTTGGTTTATACCTGTCACAACACCAGACAAAACCCAAGTGGTGCCCTGGCACTCCAAGGAGGACACCCAGCTTTTCATCATAATTTTAAAATTAAGGACAGGACCACAACCTCTCCCAGAAGAGCTATCTTTACAGCTGAGACATTTAAACAAGGAACCCAAGCACTCTGCTGACCAATATTTCAGAGACACAAACAACCATAACATTCTAAACCACCAATATCCTGAGGATGAAATGGCTTATTTCTGAACACAAACATTTTCCCAGTGTATTTACTTGTTAAAAAGTAGAAAAATCAAAGGCAGTAAGACTTGAACAGAGCTGTTTGTCCATTAATCATCTCATTCACGTTATTGCCATGGACCTACCAGTGAAGCTACAAGACTGATTTCTATGAACCGGAGCTACAAAATGCACACTGTGTGCAGTTACAGTCCATTTCAGGCAGATTTATGTTGATATACAACTTTTCTAGTTTCATCTAAGACTGGTCAGCATTGTCTTTAACTACTAGTAAGAACTAAAACTGGAGTAAGCAAAACATGTAATAAACTAAGCGTAATTTCTGTCTATTACAATGGTTTGCTGTTTCCAGAGCAACCACAGAACTATGTTTCCCACAGTGTGGCACAGATTTCTGAGCAGTGATGCTTTGCACGATGCTTTCAGAGGCTGTGGAGACGTTCAAGAACAAGGAAAGCACTGAGCTCTGCAGTTGTTACTGTGCTGTTCCTTTTCTGTTGGTACGAACTCACAGCTGTGACATACTGATAACGTGTTAAGGTGAAACTCATCCACATGCCTGTGTGCTGCATCTCTTAAGACATACTATAAAAATGTACTAAGCACTAGAAATAACACCAGATCAAAACCTTCTTATGGTAAATTCAGCCTCCGGAGAGGAGAAAAAAAACCCAATGTGTATCAATAGGGCTGCACTACAAACTGGTTAGAAAGATAAGCAATACCATATCAAAAAAGAAACTGTATGTTGTGAGGTAATTCAGTATGAATGAGCCTTCATTCAGAAATGGAGTACACCCTTCACATGAACCCATCCTTCACATGAACCCACCCTTCGTGTGACCTGCAAGTCACTCCTCAGAGAAACTTCACTCTTCATAAAAAACAGAAAAGAAACAACAGATCAGCAGAGTAGTACAGCCATTTGGTGCACTTTTCCCTATCCTGATGAAGCATTACCCTAATGCAATGCCTCGTTTGCTGCAGTTTCTGTTTCCCTCCAAACATAACTTTCATGCTGTAATCACACCGTACCTCAGACTCCTCTAGACAGTACCAGCAGGACAAATCAAGCCAGGGAAAACAGCTCCAGGATTGTGGAAACAAGATTTCTCTTCAGGTATGAAACCTGAAATTACCTGCACAGCGGTAGCATTCAGAAGGGCACTCTGCAATAAAATTCTGTAAGTGTGCACACCCCGGAACGGACCAAGGGGCCATCCTGAGATTGTCTGAGAGGAGACTTGCTTATACAACCTCAGAAGCAGCCACTAAGAAATTACTGAGTTCTGTCAATACTGGCAGTTGAAATGACTGCGAGGACAGAGATGCTGCTTTAGACTTGCGGCTATTTCCTGCCTACTGAAAGAGAAGGTGCAACCCTTCCAGCAAAGAAATTCAAGGCTGTGCCTGGCCAGTCATAAAAACCCCTTTAAGAACATATTCTACCTTTGTGTTGCTACTGCAGACGTGCCTATCTCAAGGTCTGTGTGCTTAAAATCTAAAAACTACTGCAAAGTCACTGAGCTACTTTCCAATTCTTTGCCATCAGTCAAAGGGATCTGGAAAATGAAGCAGATCTCACAACTGAAAAGATAGTGAAAAAAATAAATAAAAAGGAGAGTTCACACAGAGTTTATTGAGGGAATGAGGAAATCCAGCAAGACTTTTTTAGCTGCTTGGAAGAACATCGGAAAGCTTTAGACTGCTTCCTCACTCCCACAGTGTGCTTCTCAAAAGTCCAATCAACTCAGGGAAGAAGAAAACAGAAAAGTGCAAATTACAGGAATAGGCCTGTAGTTGTTTTATTCTTACCTTTATTTTCCTCTGCAGAAAGTTTTTCTTCAGACTCATCTGAAGAATTCTGGGAACATTTTTCAGGAGAAAGAGCTGATTTGGATACAGTGCTCTGCTCAGGTTCAAGTTTGGACCTACAAGCACAAGAGCCTGCAATTTAATTGAGTGCAACTGCATCTCTAAACTAAGAAAAAACACAGATTACTTAAATTCATCACACTTCAACCTGCTTTTGCAGACTTCATAATGAAGATTTCCCAGTCTAGATACAAAATGAACTTGCAACCTTCACTGAAATACTGTTACAAAAGCAAAGAATGCACGTAATCTTGAACAATACACATCACATATTCAGAGCTGAGAAGAATTTTGAAGGCCCCAGCATGAAAACCAGGCATTTTCTTAAACTTCCTTTCAAAAAAAATCTATCATATCACACTGAATTTTTTTTTACTAAAAAATAGCCATCTCACCCAGTTAATTTTTTCAAGTGCCATTTAACAGTTTACTTTATATTTTAAGTTATCATGAGGAAAAAGTAAGAGAAGTAGCTCTTTCCTGAAACAAGTTTATTTTATTTAACTGGCTGTAAAGAATAGTTTAACCAGGATGAGAGCAATCCTTACCTTGTCTGCCAAGAGACACAACAGACCATTTAGAAGCAAAGAAAAGAAAAACTGTATGTAATGATCAGATACACATTCCACCGAAGTGCCTGCTATGAAATTTCAATACAAAACCAACAGAAAATGAGAAGCACATTCAGTACTTATGTCAGTACTTCTGCACTCGTCAAGGATTTTTCACCATGGCACCACGAAGTCTAAAATGAGTGGCTAAATACTGTTTTTTCTAGTAAACCTTCATGGTCTACTGTTGTCTACAATGAATTCTGTAACTACCTGGTGGATGGCTGAACGCTTAGCAATTGTGCTGATGGAGAAGCTAAAGAACAACAACAGAAAAGCACCAAGAAATAACGTGCTGCATCACCTGCTGTGCCACCTTCATCACTTCCTCCCCTCTCAAATGTAATCAACAGTTAATCTCATTATGATCTACAATCTTCTCCTGCTGCTCAACAGAAGGTGCTGCATTTTGTGGCCTTCCTCCTTTGTATTGCATCTAAATTCTAACTCAAAAAATTCTGAGAAAAACAGTATCATGTATTAGTCATCACTGGCTGACTACTTTATTTAAACAAGGAGAAAATAACAGCATGCATTCATAAAACTCTGCAAGTCTGATTTCTGGTCATTTCACAGGAAGAATTTCTCATCTCTCCTCACTCAGTTTGCTGAATACTGAGGAAGAAACCAAAAAACTTCTCTGGGTATCCATACCATTCAAATTATAAAATTCTGATACTATAAAAACATTAATTCAAAATATAATCAAATCAAGCTGATTTTAGTAACTTCAGACATAATTCACAAGAAATTATAATGGAAAAATATTTGAAATGAAATATAAATTTGTACCAATAAACGTACAAACCGAAAATCCAAACCAACTACATTTCTAGTAAAAGCTGACTGTTTCTATTTCCCAGCATTTCATTTTGGGGAACCATCCCTAGTAATTGGCAAAGTTTATTAAACAAAAAAATATAAGGCCATTGAAAAGGGCAACTTATGTAAGAAAACAGTAACACTCCAGCCACTTGCTGAAGAGCTTAGGATGTTTAGCTATGTAAAAGTAAACATAACAAAGTGTATTTTTACTGCAAACATATCAGAACTGTCTAATAAGCATATATAAGATCTGCACTAGGATTAATTTACTTCTAAATAAATGTATTCCTTCATTATTTGTTGTCCTTATTTTCCACAGTATAATAATCTATGAAGTTTTCAATTAAAAATGAACAAAACATCTGGAAAGCACTACTTTGAAATAGTTGAAGTGATGGGAGATATTATCACATAAAACGTCTGCTGAACTCATAGGGGAAATTACAAATCAACTGACAAATCACATGAAAAAAGGAGTTTTCTTCAAGTCATCACAGAGATTGATTTATTCCCTGTGATTTATTTAAATTAATTTTTAATTTAAATGATAATTAGGCCACTATATCACATCTGCAATGCATACAGACCCCACCTGGCCAACGTCTGGTTTTCAATTCTTATGCCCTTACAGAAGAGGTAGGGAAGTACTCTCCAGCATTACAGAACAGGGCTGCATCTTCTGGGCTATTTCTTAGTGCCTTATTACTCTATTAATTGAATGATCTCCTAACTTCTGGCATAGCTCTTTTTCATTGTACAAATCAGATTGACTTGTTTTGCCTGGTTAGTCACCTGAGAAATCCTGGACCTTGCATTTAACATAGAAACAATAATAAAAATAGAACAAAGCAGTTGATATTTATTAGCCAATTTTATATAGAAGACTAACCATGCTAACTTTCTCTGAAATTCCTTACAGTGAATAATACCAGTAAGGTTAGGTGTTTTTGCACATGAAGAGTATCACACATTATGTTTCTGTATGGTTCCTTTTTCCACAAGGTTATAGGCTCTCAGCATTTTTGCAACTCCTATCTTTTCTCTCATTACTATCTACCAAATTTCAGAACTGGTCTGGCATGTTTTGTTTGCTTGTTTTTGATTTGTACTTCTATTTCTGTCTCAGGAAGATATACATAAGTGAATCCAATCGTGTTTAATCATGCTGAATCACTCTGAGTAAAACGTACTTACGGACTTCTCAAAGCATCTCTCTAATTTCAACATAGTAGACTAAATATGCCAAGTATAAAAAAAACCAACAAAACAAACCTCCCTTAAAGGTATGGTTTTTCGACATTTGGGGTAGAGAGCCTGCAAGCACATCATCTTTAGCTACTTCTCCCACACATTTCTACCTCCAGGTTAGCGGTCTGAGGCATGAGGACAGAAGAAGATGCAATTTGGTTCAATTCAGAAGTTACAAACAAGAGTATGAAGTTGAGCCATTTTCTATCTGCCATGAAATCTTGCTATCTGAAGGAGAATTCATTCACAGCATAATACTGTGCTTTAGCAGCAAGACAATGGTCTAAGGAAGACTAACAAAGTGGAAGAATGGGAGAGAGAAGGAGAGAAATGAATATTTCTTGCACCAAAGCAGATGATATTCTAAATTATATAAGACAATAGCAATGTGCAAAATTTCATTCTAAAGTATTTTACATAAAATATTCCTTAATGGGAAATCCACAAATACAACAAAATATTTTTAAATGTCCAGTAGGTTTATTCTTCCACTTTCTACTAACTTGGTGCTTTAGTCATGTACAAATAAGAATAGCACACAACGCTGTATCGGTATTCTGCCATTTAAAGAATTAACATTACACACGAGATGTACAAGACAGCCCTGGAATGCATCTCTTGATAGTAAGAGTTCCTCATCCAGCTAAAGACTTCCATCTAAGAAAATCTCCTTAGAATCTATTTTGCTGAATGTCATACAAACTGAAAAGCACAGGTTAATCTGTTTTGTCTATGTTTTGACAATGAGAGCTCACTACTCACAGTCTCTTCTTATCTATCACTCGCTTAACCCGGATGGCTCTTTGTTCTGAATACAGCTTACACACTCCTGTTTGAGAGATCAGTAAAAAACTTAGGTTAGGAGAGCATAATTTCTTCCTTTTAAAATACACTCATTCATTTTTAGCTACTCACTACTGCAGAAGAAACACTACACACTTTTTAAGTAATCTTCAATGAAGTCTAAGACAGCTGTTCTGTGCTCCTTCACCTGAGCAGACTGGACGTCCTTGTGTGCTGAAATGCAGAAGACAGATACAACATGATCTTTTAACTGGTTATTGAATTGCACAGAAGTCTGCATTTTCAGTTCATACACAAGAGCTTACTAATATTTTATACATATTACACATAACTGTTTTCAACATTGCTACATTTAAGCATAGGTTCTGTAAACAAGTAAATTATTACAAGAAAGTAAAACCTCAAACCAACTTCTGTCACACAATGCTTGTTATTTTTATATATGCTGCTGAGTCATGTTATCTCCATGAAGTTTCTAAACAAGAACAGATGTCATCAAGCTAAGCACTGCAGAACAGGTCTAGAGACTTCACTCACTTAACATGCTGAGCTCCTGACATTTTAAGTTCTCCAGAGTACAGACTATGGGGACGTCTTTGGGATTGTGTCTAGCACTCTTTCAATTTAAATATTTGTTATTTTGACACTGAAATTTCCACGACTTACTCCATGACTTTCAGTGATTCTGAATAACGTTGCAAGATGGCATCCCAAAACTGCAAATCTTTAGAATGCTGCTAAAATACATACATACAAAAAGACTACCTGAAAATGGCAAAACAGAACTTCTTTCCTCAACTTTCATGAAACAGTGTTGGAAGAGTATTACTTCACACAAATAACTGACAAACTGTCAACCTGATGTTACATTACCAGGACCCTGTGCTATGGTATTCCCATTCAGATAAGTAAAATTGTTAATTCTTCTCATAATTAAAATTTTGATACACTTGTAAAACATTGTGTATTATATACATTTACAGAAAATTTACAATTAAAATATTATATTAAGAAATATTAATTTGTTTTGTTGGGGTTTTGTTTGTTTGGTTGGTTTTTTACTTGAGTTCAAAATTATAAGAGCTACGCTCAACAGCTCAAGAAAACATCCATAGTTGTTAAAAATTTTTGAAGAGTGAATGTAATGATATGGATGTTACTCCACCTCACACAGTGACTTAAATATCTCAAACTTGGAAAGAGTATCCCTGTGAAATGTTACAGGTGGGCACCATAGGAAGAGGCTCAGTCCTCTATGCATAGTGCTAAATTACAGCTGAACAGTAAATATGTAAGACTATCATTTTTATTTAAAAACAAAAACACACCACACTTGTTAATTAGTGTACAAGAACAAATAAAATTCTATGCTCTGGCTTATCCTTTCATTTACTTGAAAGAATCAGTCATGGTTCTACTCAGTCAATGGGATTATAAAGATGAAACAAAAGAGGAATGAGACTTTACCAGTCTCCTAACAAAAGCATTCCAGAACTCAAAATGCCACGCAACATTCATTCTCGTATTAGCCTTAGCCAATAACTAAGAAAGTTATCAGTTATTTAGAAGTTGCTCAGTTTACCTTCTGTTCTCAGCTGATGAATGGCATCTGCACATGTCCTCATAAATATCTGAGCATCTTGATCTATCTGGTCACGCTCGGTATCTGTCATCCTCCCATATTCAGACATAATATGGCTGAGAAACAAGACAAACTGTCACTTATGAAATTCCCAACATAACACCTATAAGTATACATTTGGGATCTTCTTCCCACTCGCCATCTCCACAAGAAATCTTTTTGCAACACTAATTTTCACAGAACAAGGAGATATAAATTATTTGTATGAGTAAAAAGTACATCAATTCAATCAATAAATCCATCAATTCTATAAGCTGGAAGGTTTTTTAGAACATTCATTTGGAGTGGTAAAAGATGTAGGAAGAACAATACATCCTATCATCTCCTATATTATCCAACACTGAGCAAGTAAGGAGAAAATACAACCAGAAAAGAAATACTTCTCTAACTGTGCATACTTCACTTCTAAATATAAAGAGAACAAGTAGGATAGAGGAATAGCTCAAATACTGAAAAAAGTATAACAGTTTGTAACTTATTTCACTTACGTACGTTCTTATTTCCTAAATGCTGAGCTTCATTTTTAAAGTAAAATAGTTGTATAATGAAATCTGTGAATTCAAATCATAGTACAGAAGAACACCAGAAAATAATGCAGTTTTTTATATCAAGTAGACCAAAAGACTTATTAAAACCTGTCCACATTGTTTATTTATATTTTAGTTGATGCATTATACATTTAATATTTTCTTGTAGGGTTAATATATTCTTATGCTACTAAATTAGTAGCAAGGGAGGCCAATCTCAAAAGGCCAAATACCAGCGCGTTTGAGGTAGAGCTTTCCATGCAAACCTCATATGGTTCTAGAATATTTGGAGGTTTACTTCAATACATTTGAAAGACTTTTTGTTCCTTCCTGTCAGTAAAATATTAATACTCTGTAGATAAACACAAGAAAACCATATTTTATAGAGATATTTTAATATCCAGTCAGTTGACAGGATCAGAAGACTGTGCTACAGCATGTTACCCAACGTTTATCTTGGGCCTGTTGACCATTCAGTCATCACTGCCTGTTATATGTCTTTAAACAGGCAAGAAAACCTAAATGAATAAATCTACTTTAACTTAGATTTTCATATATGAAAAATTTCCCACTTGTCCAAGATATGAATAACACAACTATATTAATGCAATTAAACAAGTGAAAATAAGGGATTTTCATTTGCCAAATTAAGCCTTATACCCTACAGACGTCTCATGCTTCAATGCAACAGTGCCAGGTCTGCTGCAATTCCTGCCACAGAAATGCCTTCGATCAACTCACGCTACCCCACCTCTCTCCACTATCCTCTCCCATTACACGCCGTACCATCAATTTTTTCCTGCACATTAGTATACTAACAATGCTTCTCCCAAATCTCCTCCACAAATTTTTAGGCTTACTCTAATGACCCTGAGAGTTATATCAAAGGATCTTCATCCTCATCCTGCATGATTGGTTGCATATGAAAAAAGCAACGCGTAGTCCACCTGACTGGTAGCTAATACACAAATCAGCCAGCAAACAGAAAGGCCATCTAATTAGAAGTAATATTCACTGTTTTCCTCTTGTTTGTTTCCAAAACTGTCACCTATTTGTCAGACAAATCCTGGGAATTTTCCCTTCTGATTAAAATTACTCTGCTCTATAACTTACAGAAAACTTTCAGAAATGTTTTCAACTTGTATTTTAATAGCTGTATTGCTCTTTTCTGGTTGGGTAATGACTGTGAGTCTCAATATACAGTAAATCCATCCCACCACTATCCTCTAAACTTACTGTAGAAAGAACCACTACTTTAAAAAGAACAGGCCAAAGAAGAGGAAAGCAACACCACCACCACGAACCATTAAACAAATAAACAATTAAACCAAGTGTGTTCCATATGTCACAGATGCAAAGACTTGCTTAGAAGTACTACCAGACATTATCACAGCAATGAGCTGCTGCATCACTAAATCAGGAGAGATCACATGAGTCCAGACGAACCAGAAGCAACCATAAGAACTAGCCTGAGCACAAGAAAAGCTTTGGCTATTGAATACAGATAAAGAAGAGGAAGAGAGGGCAAAATTCTTCTAGATTTTTATTCTAATCAACTGGAGAAAGCTTCATGAGAAATGTGGACTGGAAAGCAACTTGGGTTATTTGCGATTCTTAAAAAGGGGTATTGGAAAGCAAGGAAAAGACAGTGGCTATCAAGTAGGCAGATGCCAGTAGTCTAAAAAATAAAAATACATAAATTAAGAAGATGAATTGCACAGAAAATAAAACTTAAGATGAAACAGAAAAGAGTCCAGGCGCACCAGTAGTCTTCCTATAGAAATGATATTGGGATACCTTGCAATTCTGCCCTTGATCAAAGGGAAGAACAGGCAATGCAGTAAGAGATCAACTATGCTATTTCAAGAGCTTTTCACTGAGTTGAAACACTATAAAGCAGAATACAGAAAGTGCAAATTAGGACTGATTGCTACTGACAACTGTAAAGGAACATTGCATGGAGGGATGCAATCAGAAAAGGGTCAAATCCAGGATAAGACAACTGGCAAGGGATGCCAATGATAACAAGAAGTAACTCTGCAAACATTAAAAAGAGAAAGACCGAAGAAAATGCTGGCTTGCTACTCAGTAGAGAAATAAAACTATATGCATAGAATGAAGAAAACCTAGATGTTCTTGGCTTTTTCTACATTAACTTTCATCACTAAGTTAAAATTTAAGCTGCTGTTACTACTCCATTTTAATCACTGCTTCTGTCTGAATCATCTGAGCCCAATTTAGCACCTTTGACCTTCAGAAAAAAAAATAACAATTTTTAATTGATACTTTCATCAGTAATAGCAAGCACAAAGTGCTATTTTAATAACAGGATGCTGAGTGAGTGAGCGCCTGAGGAAAAGTACTGGGCAATCCAGGTCATTGCACAAGTTTATCTCAGGGTGCAGTGCTTCTGAGCTAATGCTGAAGGTAAAACTGATGGAGGATATATTCCTCCTATTCATCTACAAATGGTGCAATAGGAGAGGAAACTGGCTTTAAAAAAATATCCAGGTGAACGCATATCCATATAGTATGCAGAAACAGGAGACAAGGCACTGGAATAAAATAGGAAACGCATCAAATTAAAGGATTTATCCTCACTGCCAGGAGAGTTCTAGGTGGATGTAAGTACAGCATCTGTATTCTAAAAAAGGAATATTACAAAACATTGCTCTGAAAAACAAAGCAAATAATGTACAATCCCTTGGTCCAAATATATATATTTAAGTACTGTAAAAGTATATGAGTATACTTTGGTATATATATAATATGTGTGTATATATATATATATATATATATATATACACATACACACACACACCGTACTTAAGTATATAAAAGTGTATATATACAAATAATCAAATTTAAGTGCTTTGAAGAGAACAACAAAAAAAAAAAATGACAGCCGTGACATGAATAAGTGTAGTCTACTTCTGGGGTGCAGAACCAGGTCTTACAGAGGGATTATACTGCTATGCATCTTTAGACAGGCTTTTGCCACTATCTCTCATGAGATTCTCATAAGCTGCCAGCAAATAAATGCAATAGAAGAAACAGGTACTGTTTAGACATGAAATGGGTTGGAAAGCTGAACTCAGAGTAGTTATAAACCAAACCAGAAGCACATACCGAGTTGTGTTTCACAGCAGTCTACCCTGGATCTGACCCTGTTGAAGGTCTGCATGTATATTCCACTTCACTATCCAAGTTCCCATTTAGTACATTTGCAAGGGCACAGAGTTCAGCAAATTAAAGCTGCATTAAGAGAACAAGACTTCAACACAAAACAATATTGCCAACTTGGAGAAATGGCAGAAAGAATTTGAATGAGGAATGCTCAAAGGCTCTTTGCTGCAGCAGGACTAGTTACCTGAACATTCTGTGAAAATGGGGATTGCCAATTAGGAAATGGCACTTCAGAAAGACATCTGGGATCATGCTGGATCATGAACTAAACAAAACAACAAGAAGTTGCAGAAAAAAGTGATAATTTCTGTGGGATGCATAAATGCAGCACAACCCACTGCAGATAAAAGGTAATTTTTTTTTGCAGTCCTTAACATTGGGCTGGAGCTCAGCTGAAGCACTGTTTCAGTTCCACAACTCACTGCAACACCAGGTGGGACAGCATCCAAAGGAAAGGAAAAACCGTGACCAAAAAGAGTATATATGAAAGTCTAAACACATTGTAGTCACCAATTCCAGTAAAGACTGAAGAGAAAACAAAACAAGCTAATGGGAAAAAAAATAAAAAAATAAAAAAACTTATTAGCATGGATAAGGAAACAGAAAAAGCAGAGGAAAGATACAGAATCTCCACTGAAGGACATACCTAAAAGCAAGCAAGTCAAGGTGTTAAGAACGACCTGCTTGTTCCCTTTTTTGAATAAGTGTCAGCTATGTTCATTCCAACGCATCATTTGTGTGAACTTATTTTGCTGGAAAAGCACAGGGAGAAGTCTATGGAGTCATTACATCAGCTTTTGGAATTAGTAACTCTTTCTGCTGGTGCATGAAATATTTTCTGCTTACTCATTCAATGAAGACACTAAACCAAGCAGAAAAACTTGGTTTTTTTCCAGTAAATGCTTTACCTAATAGAGAAGTAAGGTAAAAGCTTCTCAAATGACAGAACATCTCACAACAATCTGTGCAGAAGCTTCAGGTACTACAGCAGGCAGTACAGGCACAGCTGAGTCAGTATTTTCAGTTTTGTAAAATACTGCTGAGAAATTCCAGAATGCTGTTGAGAAGAATGATTATTTCTAAGATGTGATGTATGAAACTAGTAAACTCAAAAAAATAAACCATTCGACATTAGAGCCCTAGAGAACAGAAAAATGCTGTGTATTCACCCATGAAGACAATGCTAGACTTTCTTCTAAAGTCCTAACAGGTCACCTACACATTTCACTGCTTCTTATAAAAACATAATTAAGTTATTACAATAAGGCAGGCTGGCACTGTGGGGGAGACCATCAAGAGACTATTTTTAGAATCTTTTAAGGGTTACTGATTTTCTTTTATTGGTTACATCAAGGGAATACTCTCCAGAAAACATAGGGCACATGCTCAACAACCTCCTATTAGCTGACAAACATGTAATTGATTTATTGGGCTTTTTTTCCAGCTTTAGTGGGTAGATAAATGTTTGTGCCAAAGGAACAATTACTGAGCTCCAACAGTATAAATAATAAGTAAAATAATTAACATTTTTTTTCCAAAGCACATTAACTGATGTAAACCACATACGAAACGTTCAAACACTGAACTGTACATATGGTCCACAAAAGGATGTTGTAAAGATCAGAAGCCATCCATCCCACCTTTCTCACAGAAATAAAATAAATAAATAAATTCTACTCAGAACCAACCTGCACAACAAACACTGATAAACTATATACATACCTCTACAGTTGCAAAAGTCAGTAAATGAGATGTCAGATTATCACAGAACCACAGAACGGCCCGGGTTGAAAAAGACCACAGTGATCATCTAGTTTCAACCCCCTG
The DNA here is from genome assembly GCF_019232065.1 of Centrocercus urophasianus. Lineage (NCBI taxonomy): Eukaryota > Metazoa > Chordata > Aves > Galliformes > Phasianidae > Centrocercus > Centrocercus urophasianus. The sequence goes on along the minus strand of NW_024884475.1, from coordinate 11,804,059 downwards.
CTACGTGCACAGTTGCCAACCACCAGACCAGGCTGCCCAGAGCCACATCCAGACTGGTGGTTCTTTCCCTGAAAGAAAGATCTCCTCTCAGAGATTTCCCTTTCAAGAATGAGGCATTCTACAATCAAAATCCAGAACTCTCAATTCAACTCCAATGTCCGGTTAAACTAGAACAGTAAGGATAACTGCTGACCTTTGAATTATCTCAGCCTAGAAAGTTCCTCTGGAGAAACTGGATACAGAGGAACATTTCAAATACCCAAGTGTGAATGCAATAATGCGAGTTCCTAGAACAATAGGCAACACAAATGTACAAATGATCAAATGGTTCAATGATCAAAAACATGAGAGCTCATAATGAAAGGCAAGACACAAGTTGTTCACATCAGACAACTTACTTGAGAATGAACAAAGGATCTCACCAAAGAAAGCTCTGTAGGAATGTTATTACACTAATATACAGAGAGGAAGAACATATGGAACACAAGGCAATAATACTCTAAAAAAAGCAAAGGCAAGTAACAATTTTTATCTCAAAAGAATGAACAGTTTGCTTAGCAAGGAAAAAAAATCACCCACATCTCACTAATGTATGCAGGAATGAAGAGTTCCTGCCTCCACCTTGCCACAGAAGAATTATTAAGAGATAATTCTTACCAAACAAGTATTTGATATTTGGACTTCATAGAATTACAAAAGTTGTTTTTTTTTTGTTTTTTTTTTTTTTTAAAAGGAACTGTTCATCAGTAACTCTCACTAAAGACAGACATTTGCTGATGTTACATTGCAAGGAAAGTCCTTAAAGACACCAATTTAGCAGGAATAAAATTCTAACATTCCCTTAAAGAAAAAAAAAAAAAAAAAAAAGACAACCAAATAAACAAAAAGGAACCACCACCATACATTTGGAAAGACGTTTGATGGAAGAGCTTCTATATGTACCTCTCTGTAAATCAGTCTAACTTGTGCTGCCAGTGGAAGATGGCACCACTAAAACTTTCCGAAGTTATAATCAGAGGAGAGTAATGGCAGATAGGATACAACAGAAAAGATGACAAAATAGAAAAATTCCCTACAACAGAAAGTTGAAAAAACAAAGTGTAAAGGTAAGAGAGTGAATCCTGATGAACAGGAAAGAACAGAGATGCAATGGCTTAAAACGAGTAAGCTTAGATCACTCCACCACTCATTTAAGGTTTGCCTCTCATACATTACAGCTGACAGTCAAATCAAGAAGAAAAGAAGTGAACAAGCAACTAGTAATTCTCGAGCTTTCTGGACTCAACTTAGGCATTTCAGCTGAATACTTAAAGCTTGATAAACTGGGTCTGGACCTTAGCTCCAATTAATCCTTTTTCCAGTTGTCTAATTTCTAGAAATATTGCTCTAAAAATGAATTAAAGATATCCCCTCTGCAGAACACTTTATATATGCCCCCTCAAGAAATATTACTAAAGAATTCATTCTGCAAATGAATTAGTCAAATTTCATTGCCAGAATTAAGCTTCCTGCATAAATTCCCAGCATAGCTTCTTTGTATTAAAATGTTGTAAAATCTTCCCTGTAATTTAACTATGCTATTAAAACTGCTGTCTTGAACGAGTGAGGCATTTGTTAAGACCGTGAGACTGACAGTATGGATGCTATGGTCCTCCTTGTATCCACAAATAAGGAATTCGACAGCACTATTTAAATCTGACCTTTAAGCACAAGATCAACTGCCAACAGATGAAATTCAGTTTATTATTTTGTTGTTTAAGAAAGGAAATGACACTTTTTTTCTCTCCTTAGCTAATACCTACTGCAGTGAGGGGAAAAATCATTGAGAATTTCATGATAACTGGCTAAAAGAGTTTACAAAAAGAACACTATCAGTTTTTAGAAACCAAAATAGCTTGGAGAAAATCTGTACTCCGTGTTCTCACTTCTGTGCACACATTGCTAATAAAACCTAGAAGTTATCCACTGACAGTTTGTTCTTCCTGCAATTATTTGCAGTTTCTTAGCTTATACATTCACATGAAGTTTTCACACAAGAAGTTATTTCAGTATTCAGCTGGTAGCTCCACCTAGTGTTATTCATTACCTATTTCAAAAGGAACTGAAAAGCAGAGAGCCAGACATAATACACGCACATACTCTACTTTTGCTTGCTGCTTGGAAAGGCAGTTTCTCGTATGCCTTCCACATAGGATTCATTTTCACTAATACTACGAATAGCTCTCATTGCCTCACATTTCCAAAGCGTTTCAAAATCTTCACTTTTGAGACTTCATTTTTGCAATAGCAAAAAAACTGCTTTCAAAATCTCAGGAAGGTGCCAGAAGAGTCCCAAGGACACCTTTTGGTACCACTGACCGTACAGCATTGCCATCACTGTTACTGACTCTTTCAAGACTTAAGAAGGAGTTGTTTCTCAGAAAGACTGCTCTTACAATACAGACAGAGCCTAAGGAACAGCAGAGGGTTCACTTGCTCCTAATCCTTTCCCATGTGGGATGAATACCTGTCCAGATAATGCTCCTATTTTGTATCTATGAAGCCTTCTGGAGCGGCATTAAATCAATATGGGACTTTGTGCCTTCAACAGATAGATGTCTTTAAACTGTGCTTTCTCAACCTGGATTGCTGCAAAAGTTTTGTTACAGACAGAACCAGAATGCAGACAGGGCTGACTTAAGCCACGCAATATTGCCACTATTCTGATGGACTGGAGAAATACAACACTGGAAATGGTGAGATTTACAGAAGAATCTTCAAAGGGGAATGTTTACTCACACTGTTTCATTCGGATATACAAAAATAATGAATAAAGTAAAACAACATGCATAACTTTATTCTCAAATGGCTGTAAAAAATAATATTTAGCACCCCGAAGCTTTTTTTTTTTTCCCCCCTGTCCAGGAAGGTCACTGTCACAATGATCTACTGTTGTCACTTCAAGAATGAACTGACATTTCTGACATTTCCTTCAAAATGGCTGCAATCTGGAAACTTCATTTCTTAGAAATTCATTGGCTTTTTTCCAAAGGGTGTTTCCCAGCTCTTTAACACACCCCAGTTAGGATGTATTAATTAGGCACACATTCTATATTATGCCTATTTTACATCTGGTTGGGATCTGTTGTTTTTGAACCATGAATCTCAAAATGAAAAAATGAAGTCCCAGAACCCTGGAGAACACCTCTTTCCCTGTGCATAACTAGGGTGGACAGATCATTTTGCTTTAAAAGATAAGCAATTGGTTAGATGGCCACAGCCAGAGGGCTACAGAGGGTTAAAGTCAATGGCTCCACGTGCAGCTGGATGCCTATCACAACTAGTTTCGAGATGGGGGCTCTTCAATATCTTTAACAGTAACCTAACCAATGGGATTGAGTGTACCCTCAGCAGATTTGCTGATGACAAGCTGAAGAGTCCAGTTGATACAACAGAAGAAATGAATGTCGTCTAAAGGGACCTGGACAAGCTTGAAAAGTGGGTCCAGGGGAACCTAATGGGGTTCAAGAGGTCAATTCTAAAGTGTTGGACTTGGGTTGGGGCAACTGAAACTATTCTCCTTCTGTCTCAGGAACCACTTCAAAAACTTATTCTACCCTTCAGAAGTGCTAGGCTCAGACTTCCAGTCTGATTTGTTACAGAACATAGCCTAAAAGCCTCTTACTCAAATTCTTAGCTACATTTCAGTCAGGGCCATTTTTTTTCTTCTTAAAGAGCTCACAAGTAGGCCAATTAATAAGCAATCCACATTTTTGGTTTTAGTTATTATGCCTATAGATTTTGGGGTGGTATACTTCATAAATAATAAAATGTATTAAAAGAAGATATCAAAACAATTTAAACACAATACACACTTACCTGTATGCATTAATGTAATCCTTTCTGTGTTGAAGAAGAAAATCTTTCAGCTTCCCAATATTGGAAATCTTTTAAAAACAAAAACAAAGACATACTTAAACCCTGTAGCTACAGATACTAATATCTGCATACATTTAAAGTTCAGTACTTACTTTTCAAACATAAATTAGTAAAATTCACTGTATTTATGTGCGTTTAATCAGCACCATAACATTTATTTTCTTTCATAATAGGATTTTCACATTTTTCAAGCAGTCGGTACATACAAATCATCTAAAGTTCTGCTTGTTGTATGAAAGCAGTATTTTGAAAGAAGTAGTAAAAATGCATGTCTCGAGTACAGAAAGCATAAACTAAACACTAAATACCACTACATGCTAAACAAATACAATACAAAACATTAAAACAGTAAACATAACTCCAAGCACAACTAAACATTAAAAATGGTATCAACTGGCAATTCAAAATCCAACATGCACTGCAGAAAATAAATTAATTTTAGATCGTACAAGAAATTTTAAAACACTTTACTGATAAAGAATGATACAATACTCAATTTCCTTTAAGCAAACTTATAGCGCAAGGTGCTGCCCCTCTCCTTGGTATTTGTGCAGCGATGCAGTGAGCAGTTTGTGCCTGAGGTACTGCATGTAGCACCTGGGAACTTTTGCCAGGAGATACATCCACAGCAGAATTCTCTTTCCGGATTTCTTTTTCCATTTCTGAATTTTCCCTTCACCACAAATCTATTTTTTTGCTGTAAAACCATTTTATTTTCTTCACAGAAGTCTTTACTGAGATCTTCTGAAAAACCTCCTGAGCTCCGAAATGACTTCTGCTAACTTCAGCTGAATGTAAAAGATTTGGTGTAGCGTAAGATCCTACTTTGTCTTACAGAACAGATGATCACAGAAAATGAATTTTCATCAGCCACAGAAATTAGATGGCTACCTTAACAGGACTGGAAAGAGACACGATGGTGTGAGGAGATTGCATTACTGGTAGATATTTTCAACAGGACAGGCAGTTGGGGGAACCTTCCTGTAGCATATTCTCAAATATTCATTAATAATTCCGCGTAAAAGCATGCGAGGGTTTTTACAATGCAACTGTTGTTTTAGTTTACAAATACAATAAATGTGGTTTATTCTGTGTATCTGGGAAAAAGCATCAAAAGCTGTTCAAGTCTTAAAATCCTATTTTCATGCAAATGTTCCCTGTAATTAAACAAACAAAAAACCACAGCGACAGAACACAGAATGGTTTGCATAAATAGAAGATTAATATCCCTGATTATTTTTTCGCAAGATCTATAGGCCTTTGAAAAAAAGAGGAAAAAACTTGGTAAGGCCACAGCGATCTGTTAAAACAAAAAACATGTTTTCCTGCACAAATACGTGGGCATACATTTCCCTGTTATCACCTGTTTCCTTTTCACTACAATTCATGATAACAGATAGGAAATTTTGCTATTTTTGTGCTTTAAATTTTCCATGAGATGAACAGCACGTGGAATTTCGAGCCATTTGCAGCACACATCAGTAACGCCAGCAGATAGCAAGTTCCCTAAAGTGTATTAGCGCTGTCAGAAGCATTACGGAGGGAAATACAGAAAATACAACTCAGGATCAATTGGACACAAATAGTCAATTTAAATCGTTCTACAGATGTTTCTTCTGGAACTTACTTTTGTATTTTAATCTCTTCCTCAGCATGAGCATGTAATGAATTTTGCTTCATACGACTTTGCTTGATAGGTAAACTAAGCTTGACTATAAAAGCAGAATCTTCAAAATAGCCATACAGTGTTTGAGTAGAACAATAATACTTAATAAGCAGAAAGTACTACAGAGAACAAAGAGTAGAACTGTAAAATGAGACACATTTGAAAACATCTACATTAATACGTGAACAAAGACTAAACTAGAAAAGGGATTAGCAAAATTTCGTAACTAATAAATCTTAATATTATTGCAATAGCTACAATTTAGGAGTGATTAACAAGCAGAAAGAATCAGAATGACAAGCAAGAACACTGTCTTACAGTAATTAATTCATCTAGTCACAAAGAGCATTCTATTTAGGCTAAAATTGTCATCGTGTATTTGAATTGCACTGACCCCACTTTGCCTCTCCTTCATTTGTAAAGCTATTTTCATGAATGTAGAATGACACTATTATGCCCATACTCACATCAAGCTCTTAGTTCCCAAGATTTGCATCAGAAGTGAGACGTCTTGTTCTACTTTCCCTCAAATTCTAACAGCATCCCCTGTGATCTTGCACTAAGGCTATTTCTCTTTAACCTTTTCTTACCATGTAATATTGGCACCATCTTGGATTCAATTTGTCATAATCACATACAATTAAGCATTTTTAAAATGAAAAAAAAAAAAAAAAGTCTTACTAGCATAAATAAAAAGTAGACTTTATCCCAGAATACTCCCAATTCTGTTTACTTATTTTAAGATTCTTCATCTTCTACAGACACAAAACTTCCATTATTCTACAAATATAAATCTTGAAGATATCTCCAGGGTCATCAACTAGCATTTGGTTTGGGGTTATCAGAAGCACACCATACACTCTTCACAGAGTTATTACACTTCATTCTAAAGGTAACAAAGCATCTTCCTAATCCATCTGACCACCCTTGTTAGAATCTTACTGATCTTACTAGGAATAAAAACTATCAAATTTTCAGGTTTCCTAATTAACACCTTCCACCCATTTGCTCTTGATTCAAAACGGTCCTTATCCCTAAAAGCTCTTCTTCTCTGCATGTGTGCTTCTCAGTTAACTGCAAATAGTCATATCTACCCACAACCCCCGAACAAAAGATCCCAAGCCTTTAGTTTCTTCTCATGGGGCAGTTCTAACATTGCTTAATTTGTGACTTTTCTTGCTGTTGGTTCCAGTGTATCCATCCTCTTCCAAAACAAATGACCAGAAGGGCATACACTGGTGTTTGTACTTTGCAATTCAGCTGGAGATATCTTTCTATCCACCATTTTCATTTAATTGCTTTATTTGCTTTATTTTTTGGTTTGATCTCAAACTCCAGATTCTACTGTTGGATTTTCTTCTTCACAACTTCAAACCTTGGAATCATTCACCACTTTCTGTAACAGAGCATGCTCCTCCTTCCTCACATCACGACATTTTCACAGCACAATCTTACTTCTTTATTCCCAAAAATAAGAACATTATTAAATTTTATTATTTTTAGAATTCAGCCCCAGAATAATTCAACTATTAGCCTCCCCTCAGCACAGTACTTCTTCCAATACAGCAGTATTGCTTCTGCTACAGCCACATCTTACTCATGTCATATTTTCCTTTGCGAGTCTTCTGTAGACTTCCTCTTTGCACCTTATCAGACCCTTTAACATCTAACACCAGATCTTCATTACAAAGGAAACACAATTTTCTTAAAGCACCAGGTTCACAGAATCATAGAATTACCAAGTGTAGAAAAGACCTACAAGATCATCCAGTCCAACAGTTCTCAATAGGCAAAATATTCTATTTTAGTATGACAGCAACTTGCACTCCATTGTGCCTTACTTCCCATTTATCTTTTTCCACTTAAAATCTTCTCTGAAGCCTGGAACACTTCTGCATCAGAATAAGAGCCCTGCTGATGCCATAATCAGTTTCCCTCTGCTGACTTAATTAGAGGCATTACATTTGCTACTCTCTAATCAAATGAGATCATCACCAACTCAAAGTATTTTCATTTAAAAAAAGCTGCCATCAGACTCGTGATTTCTCAAATGCACTGTGTTTGAACTCAACCCATAGATTATCTGATAGCTATGGTTTGACTTCATTAAAATTTCCAATTCCACACCTCAGTTCCCAATACCTACCTTGTCAGTTTCTTTGTCCTGCTCGTCTCAGTTTGGACACCACACCTAAACTATTCTTAATTTGTTCTAGAGATGCATGAAAAATCCACCTTTTGTCTAGTTCTCCTTTTATTTATAAGTTGAAACATTCTTTAGCCATATAGATTTTTTAATAGTTCTGGTTAAGTCACTGTGTGCTTACCAATTGTCTTCTTTATCCTCACAAAGTCTTTTCCTTTGACAACAGTTTTCTTGGCCAGCCAGTCTCTCTCTCTCCCCAAGGTCCCCTGCTCCTTTAATGCCCCTGAGCTAGTTGCTTTTTTTTTTCCTTCTATCTTCTCTAGCTAACCCTTCAAATAGATATGGAATGACTTTAAATCCCCCTTGCATTTTAGTGTGCCATTTTCTTTTTCCACTCTATTTACCCATCCATTATAATCACAACTTCTTGCTGTATTTGCCTGTTTTGAAAACAAGCGTACCACTAGTCTACACAGCCTTCAGAAGGAAGATGAAAGCAGTCTGAAGACAAATCACAAACATAACTTAGCACTGGCCTCCACCACAGTTCTTGGAAATTAACTTTCTTCCCTTCTGAAAGTTTGGACTAGAGAAACAAACCTCTCCTCATAAGATAACCTATCCTCATAAGATATCTTATGAGAAAGTATATTACTGAATTGCCAGATTTAACTGACGCTTTTTTTCTGGGAATCATAGGAATTCCTCCCAATATCACCAACATCAGTTACATTAATGCATTAACTGCATGTTCCCCACCTGCTGCTCACCACCAGAACATTGAGGGTTGTCTTATTTTTGACAAAACTGACTACCTACCTGCTTACTGCACTCCACCTCTTCCTTGAGGGCCAGCACCACACAGTGGAACGCTGGAATGATTTTTCATAAATTAATCTTTTGGGAATGAGCCTAATCATGTTTAAGATTAACTAAAATAAGTCTGTTGTGTTCATTTGGGCCCTCAAATACCTTTCTCATCGCAAAGGAGAGCAGAAGTTGGGTAGTACCAGTAGGGAACTTCCTAAAAGAAATCTGCCAAGAAAGGAAGCACATTCAGTTACAGCTTAAGAAATTTATGACAGTAACCCCATAAGACGGCGTACTGAAATCAGAGACTCCAGGTGTTCCTTAAATCCCTCCCAGGCACAGCTTTGGTAGTGGAAACCCCAATGACTTTCACAGTGATGCAGCAGCAATTATCCACTGGGTGGCAACACGAGTGTCAACATTGTACGAGTGAAAAGCACCCCATAAATTTACATTAAAGCCTGTAACACAACTTTTTAAGCTTACTTTACATTCCAGCTTAGATTTTATCTTCATTTCAAAGTTTATCTTCACTGCAAATTACCTCTTTAACACACACAGCTGTGTTTTGTTGCCACTGTAGATTTTTCAAAAAACTTTTATTAAAACATAAAGGCAACTACTGCATATAATGTAGGTTCAGCACAAAAAGAAGCTGAGAATGGCTGCCATCTGCTACCACAGGTGGCATGCACAGCTCTATTTGTACTCAACGTCTTCACTAGAAATGGTGAATGTTCTTCTGTTGAGAAATTTTTCTTATTATTTTAGAGCAACTTACATTTCTAAATAAGATAAACAGGAAAGTATTCTCTAAAATACAGCACCTTCAAAAGATGTGTATACTTTGAACAAAGACGCTGGGTGTGTTTCCTGCAGTATCTTAGCAATACGTACACCATTTCTTGCCACTCACAACAAAGAATTGATCACTCATGAAACAGTAGGTTCCAATTTGCATACGTTTAACCCACTGCAAGAAGCAGCAGCATTGTTTACGATTAAAATGATTGGAGAGGGTTCCCGTGACACATTGTAGAGGGAAGCCGGCAGCACTGAATAGTCATTTCCATTGAACAAACAGCGCTTTAGCCCGTTTGCTCTGCCATCAGAACAATACACAGCTATTTGGGACCATATAAAACTGTTGCACTTTGTACTATGTTTCTATGCTGATTTTTTACGAGATGTATTTGTTAAAGAACACTTCAAAAATACCTAAAACTAAAACACAACAGAAAGACCCTGCAGGAGTTGTTAGAGATGCTGCGCGTAGTGTTCAACTCAGCAGCACTGAAAAGCACAACTGATGGACGGACCTCCTTAAGCACCAAAGCAAACAGCCAAAAAAATCCCACTACCACCACAGAAGTTTTACATTTAATTTTTCAGTAAACTCAAAAAATACTCATCTTCAAATGTCTTAAGTAGATTTCATTTACAGATTCATGAAAATGTGACAACATTTTGCAGTCCCCTCCACACAAGCAAAATATTTAAGAGTTACATTCTTAATTATGTTTTCAGTTCTAAACACACAGTCAACTCAAACATACTCACTGTCTGTTTCAGAAGAAATTAAGAGTTTCTGTGAGACATTAGGTGATGTGCAGAGACAGAGTACGGCCTCAGTACTGCTAGGAGATATAGCAACAGGCAGAAGAATATAAAGTTGCTTTTAGCACGTACACACACACACACCATACACAAATTGTGTGACATTTAAAAAAAAAAAAAAGTTTTCTATGTTGGTGCAAACTAGTTCTGAAATCTGGAATGAAACCCAATCAACAGAATAGAAACAGAAAAATAATTAATATTAAAATACAATTTCAACTGAAGAATTTGGGTTCTTACCTATATTATTACTGTTGAGAAAGACTAATGAGAAAGGCTTTGATACAGAAATTACTCATATGGATGCTTTTTGCAATACAACCTATTTTTGATTACATAGAGGTACGAACTTTCTCTTGTTGTTATTTTTAATTGCACATGAAAGACCGGATTTCATTATGTGTTCCTTACATGTAATGTTTTAAGCCCTGTAAGCCTGCTGAATTCACACGGGTTTCTATAGGAGCAGACAGTATATCGAAAATAAACAGAATCTATATTTGGATTCTACCCTTCAGAAACTCGAATTTCAGTGACAGAGCGATGCAATTCCCTGCCACAATGCCAGGCAGCAAGGTTCAAACAAAACAGCTTCGGCATTTCCTTGGGAGTGTGAGCACTTGTTTAGAAGCTTTTGCTGACTCCTATTTCCAAGCTTTTGCTGCTTCCATTTGAAGCCCGTTAGGTGGTGCTGTCCCACCGGCATGCACAGCACAGGAGCAAGCACTGCCCCAAAATCGCCAACGTTTTCCGAAGATTTGTCTCTGGAGGGTATACATTTGGTTTAGGTTTCTACTGCCAACCCTATACTTTCTAAACTAGGTCACGCAGATCAATTGCTCCTGTAACCTGAAACCCAAAAGAGCAACTAATATCTAAACAACATAGGGGTGGCCATAGCTGCAGTGGGGCAGGGGAAAGGAGACAGTCAGCCTGGCTACCTCTAATCTCATGGAAATTGGGCCCTGGTTCAGTTCCTGCTTTCCATCAGCATATACGTTACAGCAGCAGACACGGGCAGGGGAAAATCGTAACTGCATTTTATTAGTAGTCTTTCGTACACAACACTGTAATGAACATAACCAAGAATGGGCATCAGCTGTATTGAAAAAATATGGTACACAGGGTAAAACTGCTCAAAATCCAACTGAGTCAATTAAAAGCCACTGAAATGAAGACTGAGTCATTGTAATCCTTCAAAGGTAAATATATTTTAAAAAATAAACAAGAAAACTTAGGAAGATCAAATGTGTAATATTATCAGCATTTCTATAATTAAAACTAACAGTTTATTTTTCAGAGAGGGTGAAGGAGAGTAGAACTGAAGTAAAATTTTTAAGAACCATTAAAAAAAAAAAAGTATTATCCACTGTGAGATACTCAAAGATAAAATCTAGTTGCAGAATACAGCAGACAGTATTCAGATCATTAAGAAACTGATTAAGAAGCCTCCACATAGCAGTAAAAGGCGAAGCCTGTTTTGCAACATCTGGTCTGCAACAGAAAATGCTTTGGTTTGCTTAGTAGCAACTTGGCAAGCATGGCAGAGTGAAAAAGCACACTGCCTTGCACCGTAAAGGGGAAAAAAACCCTCACTTCTAAGGAAAATCTTTTTCATTTTGTAATACCTGCTTTCCTTAGGATACATTTAAACATCCTGTCTAGGGTTCAAAAATTCTCACGTTGGTTTTTGCTACTGTCAGTCCTCACCCTGAATGCTCAGCCTCCAATTACGCCCTGGGTGTGCACTTAATCATTTTAAGGTTTTAATTCACTGTTTATTACAAGTGGAAAATTTAGTAATAAATAACTTGCATTTAGTCTTAAAGCTTCAAATCATGTCTTCCCATGCTTAAAGCATAATCCATTTACAGGGGATGTAAGATTTGGTCAAGTAAAAGATGGACAGACTATTTTTTGTTATGAATTTTTCTAGTAAGAATCAAGTAAAATTAGAAGCCAAGAGGATGAAAGCTCCAGTTTCCCATTAAATACCATAGAGACTGAAAGCACCCAGTGTTATCACTGGATTTAGGTTTTGCTGGTCTGTTATTACAGGGTGAGGTTGCTGCACTGTTGAACAATGTGTACGGTACCTACATCAGATTCCAGCTGAAAAGTATTTTGAAGCTTTTTTTTTTTAAATGACTGAAATTATGATAATGCATATTATGTGTTGTAACAAAGCATTACAATCATTTTACTCCAGGGATTTGTAAATACAGGAGGAGTCTTATTTTATAGATAATGACTTGAAAGCTAGGTTTACATTCTCAATCGGAGAACAGCAATACGTGTAGAATTCAGATAAGGATGTCTGTGCTCAGTTTGCCACTGTTTTCTGTCATCTTGTGGGAGTGCCCAGGTTTGATACCCACAAGGACAGAAGTACACCCACATACTCTGAAGATCTGCAGAGGGTCAACAGGAACGTGAGGTGACCCTGACAAAAAATGAACAGAAGACTTTAAAAATGTACAGTCATGCTAAATGTTTTTATTTCACTAGTCTTCATTTACTCTCTCTGAGGCAATAAATACCTTCAATAAAAAAAAAAAAAAGAGGAACATCTGATTTTACTTAAACTATTTCCCTCTTTCTTGTTTATAGTCCAACTCTAATCACAACTTTCTTGAACATTTATATTTTTTTTACACGATCATCCAAAACCTCATTGACTAAAATATAAATTCCACAACAATTGCGGGGAATGTTTTGGTTGAGAGATAAAAGTAAACTGGTTAAAATACATATTTGCAATAATTGGCCTTTACCATCACTGTTCAAAGCACTCCACTTACAGCACCACAGTGACTCCATTCGGATTTGTGTCTGCATGAGAGATTTTACTCATCCCCTTTCTCACAGGGGAAACTCATGCAGCATTATGTATTCTTGTGTAAATATATTTCACGATGAAAAAAGATTTCCAGTCTCATTTCATGCACGTGCAGTAATGAAAGGTTACTCTGAGTAGCTTTCTGAAATTCAGGATTCAGATTTTACAGCACAATTCACAGGGAGTTGCATGTGCAGGAGTTAACTCTGGGACCAAACTTCAGCAGAAGTCATTGCAGAGCACACAAGCAGGTGGGCAATGTGGCACCAGCTGGGCAGGCTCCTCTCCACTGAAGCTGTGGCCAAGTGGGAACTTCTCACAGTTGGCCCCCTGCTCTGCTTTCAGAGCATCTTCACTTTAGATTCCGTGTTTTTGCTGTCTACACCAACACACCTCTACAATGCTGCCCAAGCTGACGTAGTACTCACCGTGCTTCAGATTCCTAACACTATCAAGTATCGTTCCAACGGACAAGCTCCATTCTGTTTCCACGGTCAAGGATTATGCATGGATTAATGTACCAAGCATCTGGGCTGCACAGAGAAGGTCATTATTGTTTACCTACAGAAGGCACAGATCAGGCACAACAGCAAACAAATCGCTGGAAAGTAGCTATTTCTGAACACATCAGCTAACAGTACTTAGTTCCCTGCAGCCACACCATTTCACCTTTTTTTTAAAAAAAAAAAAAAAAAACACACAAAAAAACAGAATTGTCTTGTAAAGCAGTAACTAAAACAAACCATGGCAGCTTTTCAATCCCACAGCATGGGCCAGAATTTGAAGCCAAGCTCACACTGGCCTGAAGCAGCACTGAGAACTGATGCAGCTTCCTTTGGACCTACCCAACTGCCTCCTACTCAAGTCAGCCAAAGCCCAGCAGCAACATCTAAGCAAAATCTCCTGCAGGCAACATCACTGCCACACACAGTTACGAGAACCACCCACCAGCTGAGTAAGGTACCACAAAACGTAGCATGGCAAACCATCTCCGGAACCCTTCTTTTGGAACCATAAAAATGCTCTTCCAATCATTTTTTATCTACCTAGGATGTACTGACTGGTTTGGTCTGTGAAGAAATGGGGGTGGGAGGATGGGGAAGACTAATTTCTATTAGGAAAACTTACAGTAGATGGTCATGTAGAAATTTTTCCCAAGAATGTGCTTTCAGAATTAAGGAGCAGTAAGCTTCAGCTGAAATTCAAAGGGAAATCAATGCTATTTGTACAAATGTGAGTAATGCTGACAATTCCAATGTATGTATTTTTTTAATCACTTAAAAGTAGGAACTCCTGACACGAATTTTAGCTGTGAAGCAAGACACCTTTTCTCTCCCCTCTCAGCTATGAATCTTATTAAGATTTCTTAAATGTCCATTTCCTGTAATTTTAATAATTTCAGACCATAATTATTTATATGTTTATGATACCTTCGGGGTATCATTACAATTTCTTTTTTTTTTTTAAAGAATTTATACTTAGAAAAATAAAATTAAGTAATAGCTTCTCTTAGGGAGAGACTGTAAGCCCAGCTCTGAATAAACAATCCCCTTTACAAGTAAGCTCATGATTTATATCCCCTGTAACCACAGAAATTTATCTTGAGTTTATATAAAATAGAGTAAAACAATCTATTTAATGAAAATCAGAATACTATTATTGCAAGTGAAAGTTAATGTTCTGTTTTGTTGCGTTGCTTTTTGTGTTTTTGGTGGGTTTTTTGTTTGCTTCAATTCTGCTTTGTATGCAGCTATAAGATTTTACTTGATGGGCTCCTTCTTACTCCTTCTTAGTCATACTTAACCAATTTGAATACGGCATTCAGACATCTGTGCATTTTAGTTTTAGTCGAGATTCACATCAAACAGTAAGATAAAAGCTGAAGACTTTTAGATGTAAGAAGCTGTAGTTAAATGCAAGAAATATTTTTAAATGATAAAGGCAATCTTGAGAAACTGCTACGACACTGCAAGACTGACAAGAACACAGCACAAAAGTTTTTGAGGCTTTTGATAGAACAAGATTGGGAATGGCAAAAAAGGAAAACACATAAATTGAAACCACTTTTATATGTCAGCATAGCTAAAAATGATAGTATATAGTATGTTAAAAATGCCAATTGACAGTGTTTACAATAGGGTAAGAGTATTTACAAAGTTGAATAAAGCAATAAGGAATGCAATTATGCAAAAATAATGATAAAGAATCTTAAGGTTAAATTCATTAAATATTGATAGCTCAGTTAAGTAAGTAGAAGTATGGAAGAGAACTGGCCAGGTTCGCACAGGTGTATTTCACCAAGGCAACAAATCCTAGCCCAAAACCCAGAAAATTTTTCCACAGTGATATAGATTGAAATCGTGCCAGTGTGTCACATAAATCCAACAAAAGCTGTGAAAACAGATAGTAGAGTGAACCTTCTTCAAAAGAAATGCAACCTAAAGATCACTTCTCTTGTATCTATACATACTACAAAAAAACTGCTGTAGCTGTTCTATTATCCACATCATACATCCACCTCAATCCTATCAATGGGAAATTATCAGACTAGATGAGAAATCATTTCAGCCTTATTTACAACTAGAATGCTAAACTCCATGAACATAGGTATTCTCTCATCTATTATACAACAAACTCATACATAACTGAAGAAAGAAAAAAATAAGCAGCTTAAAAGATGGAAGTCTGTATAAATATAGCAGCTTCATAAGCCACAGGAACAATTCTGAAGTCATCAGGACCCCTTTACATGGGATTATTCACAGCGTAGTTTGGCTATCTGAAAACCAGCAAACCACTAGGCTGTTACTTGATTAAAAATACAGCAGCATTACCCATAATTTAAAAATTCATTTAACTGTTAGAGTTTGTCCTCACTGAATGTAACAAAGAAGCAAGTTTCCAGAACTGCCTTACTCCTTGCCAGAGGGCCCTTTAAAGAAGAGGTGAGCAACTGAACATAAATGGGCAACAGTTAGACAAGTGTTGATTTTAAAGAGTGGTTTTTTTTTTTTTTTTTTTTTTTTTTTTTTTTTTTTTAAATCAATACATAAAATTATGCTATTCTCTACCAAAATATATAGGTGCATTCAAGACCCAGTCATCAATCTGACCAGACCATAAGCTGTAGCATTATGGCTTTCTCCAAACGCTTGCACCCGTACATCCCCCTGCAGAACCTCATTTTGAGAGCAACTGGCAGCTGGCTTTTAACTCACAGCCAGAAACTGAACGTTACTCAGAGCAGCTTTAACTTTTATATTCAAGAAAACAAAGGTGATGCAAATGACACACTGCCAATATTTTAACAAGAGCTCCCTTCAAAGCTCTCTCTGTGTCTCAAACAAAGAACGTATGGGACTTTTCCTGGCAAAGTAACTTCCTCGTGTCCTGCACACAGGAGTAAATTACAGGCTCTTACTGCCCCGGACCCCAGCCCTTCACACATGTGCACGATCCAGGAAAGGCTTTGAATTCTCCCAGCTGCATGCAGCACCCAGTGGCTCTGAACTCACTAACACGTTCTTACCAGTACCTCAGAAGTGTTCATAAATCTCTCTTTATCTAGCAATACCTCTTAGCAGCACCAACAGTAACACATTGAAACTACACATATTTAGGGCCCAAGCTGATGCCTGCTCCTGCAAAACCACTTTTATTTGTCACCTTGGAAGTGACTGGGGCAAGCTGAGTAACGTGACACACAAATATGCACCATCCCAACCCACACTAACATGGCAGGTGCTGCTGCTGACCCCCCCGCTTTCTCCTCAATCCATAGAGGAGAATCAAGTCAGAGACTCAGCCAAACTCACTGCTTACACAGGTACAAGAAAGTTTGTGCTATAAGGTAAAGGGGAAGGAAGAGACTGAATGATGTGAACATTGCAAGGCCATACACAAGGTAGTGAAACACCTGATGATACCACAGCTTGCTCCTGCCTCCTAGCTAGGTCACCTGTGTGCTGACAGCAACAGTACTGGATTACAAAAGTCTTATGCCTATCCCTACAAAGCCTTTAACAGCTGTTTCTTGAGTGTTACTAGGGAAGGCAATGAAACATCACAACATTCTCGCATCAAGTTTACTGCTCATTGCAACATTATGGCTTATTCCCTAAGACCTAACACAAAGTCATTGCAAACAGCATCCCTAGAAAACTAACAGCAACTGCTACACAAGATACTAAGAATCATTAAGTTAAACTAATCATTAAGTTAAACTAAATGTATCAGTCGGCCTTCACTTGCCAAGAAATGCCATCCCAACCAAAGCATAGCCCAACTGGAAGTTAAAGACACTGCATTTATTGTCCTCATTGCTGCTGCTGAGCAGCTACCAGACACAAAGCAAACAGTCGTAGCAAAAAGTTTGGCTGTGGTTGACTTCTGCAAAGCTCAACAACTTACTCTGCAAACTACACACATCTTCACTGCAAAGACTGCTCTCCAACCAAAGGCTGCATGTATAAGACAATCACGTAAGGAATCACAACATCCCACTGGCACTGTCCTCACAGAAGTCAGCAAGCTCAGCAGAGCACTTCTCAATGACAAGCATGCTACAGGGTCTGCTGCACGGTTTGTGGGGTAGTATCGAGATGCCTGACCTCTGACTTAGCAATCAAAAGGATAACCAACGTGAGCTGGTACAACTGTGTATTCTTTAGCACTAGCTGAATCGAGAGACAGAACTCACAGAAATTAATAAATAGCTCAAAGCATATTTTCATCATTGTTCACAGCCTGGTAGAACTGGGATTCAATTTTCTTAGAGAACAAAAAACAACAAAGTTGCATTTGTGTCTTTAATCTGGACTTTAAATATATTGAGTATAGAGTATTAATTCGGAAAAGTTGTTCAGATTATTTCATAATCTCATCGTAGCAACATTAAAGACTCAGGAGATGCGTAGCCCCAATTTTCATTACATTTTAAATGATCAACCCAGTAAACTCTTAGGACTAATTTTATAAAGTTCACTGGGATAAAAATGTAGCCATAAACACCAGGTCAAGAAGTCAAATAAATAAATAAATAATCACAGTCTAGCAACTACACAGCAAAATAAATCTCCTAAAAACTATCAAGCGAAGCTAGAAATAAAATGAGATATAAATTCAAGTTTTAGACTGTGGTCAATTGAGGTCTAGACAAAACCCTGTGTTTGTTCACTGCCTAGTCTCCAGTCTGCTCCAAGTTTGAAAAGGTAATTGAACTCAGTCTGTAATTACTGGATTAGATACAGATGGGCTCTGTACATTTCAGGGGAGGAAAGAACTGTTTTGATTCATTTTATGATTGCCTGTAAGGTCAAACTTTTCAAAATGTACTTTCATCTGCTAAATGGTTTCTCAAAGTCCCAGGGGGACATCTTCAATAACTGATGTTTTAAGCAATTTGGGTCTATCAGATCCAGTCTTTGAATGTAATACGCTGTCCATTTTCTAGAATTATAAATGTGCATGTAGGTTAATTGCTACAACTCTCACATATCTCCACAACTGAACTTTCTCAAAATACTGCAAGTTACACCTAATAATTGTTACGTATATTCATATATTTATTCCTTTTTTTAGAGTAAAGAACATCTTTAAAGCAGGAATAAGTAAAGCAAATTAGAAACGTCTTTATTGACAAGCCCTTCCCATTTGTCAGAAGTTTCTGAGAACACTCTTAGAAACCAATTCAATAAGGCATGAATAGCCCCAGTGAATTCAGTTCACTTGTTACAAACAAAAAAATCAAAGCATGTACCTGACTGAAGAGGCCTCAAAGCACTTCAGAAGTCTTCCCTTTTAGTACTATCTTATAAGTATTAAACTCTAAGAACTTTTTTGCAAAATCTTTCCTTCAATTAAATTGACCGCAACTCTGCAACATATTTCAATGCAAGCAGGTTTTCATCCCACATCTGCCCCTACCTCCTTAAATGCCTTGCTTAGTTAAAAGTTCAAAAGCCCTGCAAGGGATACATAGCTCTGCTCCCAGTTAGGAGCTCTGGGAGCTACTGTAACAGCAATTTAAAGCAGAACACACAACATGCAATTAGAAGGCAATGCAGTCATTCAGTTCAGAGCCTCAAAAGACAGTGGAAATGTTTGAAATAATAACAATAAGCAAACAAGTTCACTATTCAAAATGTTGAGCTTCAGTTTGTTTACATTACAACAATCTTCTTGCTTTCAAAATTCTAGTAAGAAAGTATTATTTGTCACTATTTTAAAAACAAATGAACATCCTTGGTCAAAAATATCTTTGCAGGATCAGACACCCATAGTATTATTCTTCCAGAGAGTTTGCATTATCCTCAGTACCATCACTTACACAACACATGCGCTAAGGCAATCTGTTTGTCAACAGGTGTGCTATTCCACATCATTTCCACGATGAACATTTTATTCATTTTATTTCAAAGCCTTCCACATAAGGGACAAATCCTCATTCCACATCCAACAACCACAAAAACCCCAGAAGAAAGATGTTCCATAACATAAGGTCTCAGGGTGCCTCCTTTGACAGCAGCTTTTTTAAAGTAATAGCCTTTATAAAAACATCACTTAGAATAACAATCACATAAAAGCAAATCAAGAATCAAAATTTTACTTCAAAGATTGTTTCTTGTTAGTGTCAAAGACAAGTATGCAAATGAGCATTACTCAAAAGATAAAATTAATGTAGTATTTGGATTATCTTTCTTCCCATACCTCCAGTGGATGCATCTGAATTTATTTCTTTAAAATGGGAATAATATTCAGAATAGAATTTACATGGTGCTTAATTCAGTAGATTCTTATCTTAAGAGCTTTATAGGAAGGGCTTTCACTACAAGCAAAAAAAGCTTTCTTCTGGAAAAATGTACATGCTTTAATTTTCCCTGCAAAATAAAATTATACCATATATTTCAAGTGTATTGAGTGAACCCACAAACCATTCCTGAAACTACTGTAGATTTCAGGACAGAGACAATAAATTGTGATTCATTGTATGACAAAATGGTGAAGTCACAGCCAGACCACAGCACTGTGCTATCTATATGCTACAGAGAAAAATAAATATAGAACTCGGTCACATTTTAGACAAACCAATTAACTCCTGGATTTTTTCTATTTTTCCTTTCCTTTTCTCCATATTAAGATGCCCTCTCAGATGTATTTTTCTTTATTGTCTATAGGTGTCCCTACTGCATTTTATGTTTTTGAATATGGTATATCTGAGTTCTTGTAGGCATTTCCCATCTAAACTACAATAGATTCAATAATGAACTAAGAATCTCTGGAATTGAAAATAACATAATGAATGGAAATGATGCATATTCTTACAATAACCTGGTCTCACTCACTTTGTGACATATTGTCATTGTGTATTAAAGGGACTGAAAAAATGTACAGAAAAAGGAAAGGAGACATCCAGCTCCTAAGTCAGTATGCAGGCTGAAGTGTTATTTCACCAATTAATATCTCAGTTGGTTTAATGCATTCTTCATTTTTAATGAAAACAAACAAATAAACAAAACCACATTGAACCATCTTTGTACATTCACATACACTGAAATTTGTGACGATGTAGTCAGAAAAAGAAAAATCATCATCAACAAGAGCTCATTTGCTTTGCAGTAAGCAACACCTCTGGTAGATAACTACATTATGCACCCTGTGAAGTCTAACACAGCTATTTTAGTTTAGGAAAACTTAAACACATTGTTTCCTGTAATTTCATTCACTATAAAAAATATAAAGACAGAACATTCATACATGTTCTATACATGTATCATACAGTCTAAGGTCAGACTGATCAGTCATAGGTCACTGGAGGAAAAGTAGCCTGAGATTTGGGAAACACAGTATCCAATTCTTTGCTTTGGAAAGAAGCAATGTCCCACATTTAAAAAGGAATTCCTGAGCCACCCCTCTGTATTAACTCCTGCATTACTTGCTGAGTACCGTTTGGATTTTACAATACTTGCACTTGATTTCACGTGGTGCAGGATCAACTAAATCAAAGAGCAGCTGAATCACATCGTAAGAACACATTTTCTCCAGTACTGTATCTCAGTTTTGGTTTTCTGTAAAATCCACAGACTTACTTCAGATTTTCCAAACTTACGATCTTTTTTGTAGCTCTTTTCTATTAAAAAGAACAAAACACTGGTTTTGAAAAGGCTGAGTGACAAGCGAACTAGACACAATACACTGCCATTTTAAGAGTGCTGTAATTTTTTAGTTATTCCTTCCCTCCATGTTTCATTAAACTTTTCTCTCTTAAAAGCTTAAATTTCTTCCCTTTGGTGTCACTTCAAGTGCAGCTTTTACTATGAGCTAAACAGACCCAGTTATGCCCTACAATACCCACAACCAGAATCAACAAGTGCCCTGCTCACACATGCAAGGGCAACATCTAGCCAAAAGATCTCTCCATACGTGTAATTTATTTTTTTAAAAAACAGAGTTGAATGAGCTCTCCTTCAATCTAAGCCTAGATAAAGCTCTCTCCTTGGACAACACAACAGAAACTGCAGTGTGCATCACAATCCAGCTGAACTGACCTGAAGAAAATTATACATATCAAAGACAACTGAAGAAAAGGGAATTTTAAATTAATCAAAAATTAGTAGCTGTCACTTGAAAATGGGTATGAAACAAAGTTCTAAATGAAGAATATCCCAAGAACATGCACATCTGTTTAATATTACAAGCCAACTGTCAACATCCTAAGTGAAGTTTTAATTTAATATTTTTTCTTTCTTGATGTTTTACCTTTAGTGAATGCCTCATGAGAGTATCAGCTTTCTATAAGAAACTGTTAAATATAAAGCAATGTTATTGTAGCATGTTTGTAAAATCATAGTTCGAGAACTTTTTATTTTTCTAAAGCCTGACCACAACTTAATTATCTGCAGGACATTCCAAGCTCACAATTGCAAGCTCCAGTTCCCAAGCAATTTTAAACAATATCTACTGTACAGGACACACAGTATTGCTAACACTGCTACATGGTAATGTTTCCAAAAGTCAGCATTAGAGCCTGTAGACACAGTTTTATTTTAGACACAGTTTTATTTTCAACAAATATTTGTTTCTCCACTTACCATTAAATAGCTTTCATCACTATTATGTTTGCCTTTCATGTGTCTGTTTGCTATCATCGTTTACTTTTAATACAAGAGAACTAGTTATGAAGACAGATCTCATGTACAGGATGTCTTATGTATAAAAGTGTTCTAAGACTAAGCAATTTTTGTTTGTTTGTTTGTATGCATTGTGCTCTTTCCTGAAAAAGGGGGAAAGGAAGGTAAAAAGGCTGAAATGGAATTAAAGGAGATAGGGGAGAACAGGGGGGAGACCATTAGTTCAGCCAAAAACTCTTGAAGAAAATACAGCTTTCTTTTCGGAAAGAGAAATACCAAGAAGCCCAGCAAACTGAAATTGTTTTCCTTTGTAAGGACATCCAAACCACCTTGAAAATAGGCAAGGAAAAAAAAAAAAAAAAAAAAAGAAAGAAATCCAATGCAATTGTGTCTATATTTTACTCATGTCAATAGCAGATGATACCACACTTTCCATATGATAATGTTTTTCCTGACCAAAATACAAATTACTGACAAACTTCCTTCTTCCTGCTGCCAGAACCCGCTTTCCTCTTCTCCAGGCACTACTGGCTCCAGGATCCATGCGGTTCTCTGTCTGTCACACAGACAGGGCTCTCTTCAAAGCTCCTCTTCATCACATCAGACCTCCAGTGTGCGTTTCATGCTAGAAATCCCCTCAGTGTTCAGCAGCAAGGTTATCTCCCATCTTCTCAATTAAGATAAATTGCTACATCACATATGTGCTAAATATTTGAAGACTTCATTTTTTTTTTTCCCAGAACAAGGCTTTTCCATTAAAATAATAATTAAATAACCATACCATAAAAACCTACTTAGAATATTACTCTGTATTAGAAATCCAGTAAATGTAGTGAGATTTCATTTTTAACAAGTCTCTCCTCTTCTCTTCAGCCTCAGACCAACAAGACACTGAGGAGTCCTGTGTCCTCAGAGAACCTCTGCTAATGTTCACCTGAAACCCGTGCCTCACTTTCCACTTTGGAAAAGTGGGAAACAGTTCCAGCTTGTACTACAGGAATTCATTTTACCAATTCTGAATGAATATTTAAGTCTACATTAAAACTTTTAAAGTCAACAGTAACAACCATATACACATATATATATGCACACATACGTAGACACACGCACACTTATATATTATATGTATATAACCCCCTGGAAGTGTCAAGCTAGCAGTGTATTGAAAGTGGAAGTGAAGTGGAAAAGCAAAGATGGGAATAGATTTGGATGACATTCACAGAACCACAGAACCATTAAGATCAGACAAGACATCTAAAATCATCTGCTCCAACCATCCACCTACCACCACTATCACCCACTAAACCATGTAGCTAAGTACTACATCTACCCTTTGCTGAAATGCCTTGAGGCACAGCCAGCCCATCACCTCCCTGGGCAGCCTGTGCCAATGCCTCACCACTCTTCTGAGAAGAAATTCTTCCTAATATCCAGTGAGAACATGTTCAACTTCATATGGGTTTTGTTTGTCTCACATGCTGGACAACACCTACATGGTATCCTAAATCATCTCCCTCATTTATGACTACTTCAACACATCTGAGAGCTGAAAGCAATCACTATCTAGGATGGCTCAGAAGTTCTGTTTGCTAATCATCATAGTGGAAGAAGCTACTTAATCCAATTCTGTTTTTTTGAAGCTAACAGAAGTAGTGCCCTTCAACAGTCAAAAAAAAAAGTATCCCTCTCTGCAACGTTACGACCATACAGTATGCACAGAGAAAAGAAGTGCAGTATCACTCTGGTAACCTATAATCTTCTTTGCTTATATGTAAGTTCATTTCTGTCACAAACAAGATTATAGGTTTAAAATATATAAATAAAAATATTAAAGTTTCTAGCAATTTCAACGTACCTAAATAGTTCTTGAAGAAAGAACAGGTCACTGTTTTAACTTTGATAAAGAACTCAGAGACAGTAAGCTGATGCACAACTGCAAGTTCCATTCTTGCTGTTACATCTTTCTTTTTTTAACCTAATTTAGTTATATTCTGACATCCTCTGTATCAGTTTCCATTTTTCATTCCTTCCTTTGCATCCCTGCTGCTATCCTTTCAGAGCTGACTGTCCCTTCTCCCAGCTGTACCAGCCTGCTTTCCTCCCGCTCAGCCTGCTCACCCTGTCATCATCCCATCACATCACTCCAGCTTTTCCCATCCCAGAGCACCTGCCACGCTGTCCCAGTCACACAGATGTACTAGAGATGTATTTGAGATATGAAGGAAGCCACGTGTACTAAACCTCAGGTTTCTTCCAATTCCATGTGTACAACAATCTTCCATTAGTTCCATCCCTATTTTTCAGCAAGGTAATAACAGCTCACAGCAGACATCAACTTAATGGGAGACCATAGGCTGCAAAGAGTTCATAGTAACCACCTACATTGAATAATTTCTCCAACAACTGTAAGCCAAGAAAGAACTTCCCACAAGTGGGCCCTGGAAGGAGGCAAGAAAAGGACAAGCAGAGGGAACCCTCTGCCCTCAAACCCACCCTGCAGCCCTGGAGGACTCTGCAGCACCACGTGATGCCCAGATAACCAAAACAACCTCAGTGGGCAGCTTTGGAAGCTGTTTCCCAAGCCAGCTTTCAAACCAGCTGCTCGGCCTATGTTCAGAAATAACTCCCATGGAGTTAAGAATGTGCAGAAAAGCAAACAAACAAGGGAAAGGGAGGACAACAGACATTTGTACAGTCATTTCAGATCTTCTCAAAACACAAGAGTTCACAGCTCCTCCCTCAGGGCCAACCTATATCCTCACCACTGTTACTGATGGAAGTTTTAGTAAAACCAGAAGCATCACATGGGGAACATTAGCGATTTGGCTTTTAATCTCATTGCATTAAACAAGGCTAGCGTTTTGTCTCCAAAAATCTTTTTAAAATCCTTCCCCTGCTGTTCCCTTAACCTGCTTTTTAAGTCTCTACCCCCCTAATTTAAATTATCAACTTTGCCTTCCATCTCTTAGCCTGAGCTGCTTTCTAACAAGGATGAAGGAAATGAGAAGCAAAAAAAACAATTTGCAGAGAGGAAGAGATAAATCTGAAATAATATAGTGCGGTACGCTGTACCTTCCCATTTGAAAATATATAATTTAGAATTCTGTTTTCTGCCTAGAAAATAGGAAAGGGAATCCCAGGTGCATGCAAATGACTGCAACATGCAGCCCCCAGTGAACTCCGAGGGGAGAAGTGAGTGTTCAGCACAGTATGAGGGAGACGTGAGCATGAGTTCCAATGACCTCAGCTGTGGGCCCAATTTATTAGAATTTACCTCTCATTAAGAGCTAAAAAGTGAGCTGAAATATCACTAGCTGTCCAAAATTTGGCACAGTCATTAATTTCTAATAAGGACTGTAATTGGCTGTACCATAAGCAATATATACTTGCCTGGCATCCAAATATTCTCTCATGGGAGTTATTCTTATGTAGCGGTTAGAGCCAGAATGATCGTATAAACTAACCTGAATAAAGCAAGTTGGAGTTTTTCAGTCTGCTTCAGTATAAAACAGAAGAAATTTAAGTGTTCAGTTTTAACCAGTTGTGGCTATTTCCCTCTTAGTGCTATTAGAGTCAGCCACTCAGCTACACGTGGAGCAATTCACTCATGCAGACTGACTCACCAGTCGTGTTCTGCCACACACTTTAATGTTAGTTCTCAGATACAGGTTATGGAGGTTATGTCTCATTCAGGGCTATACTAGACCTGGTAAATGCATATCCTGTCCCATAAAAAAGTTAATACAGTAAGCAAGTTATTTTATTTTTAAACTGACATTTTCAACAAGAAAAAAAAAAAAAGGAATACTTTGTAATTAACTGGAAATTAGCAGGTGACCTTTAAAAATGCAATACTGTTGGATCATTGAAGATGTTTATATAACTGAAAAAAAGTTTGAGTGCTAATATTGACATTCTGGTTTCTCTGCCAAGAGAACAAAGTAGGCCTAATTTTCACTTGACTGTCTCCTTTTTCCACAGTAAAGGCAAATTAAACAGTGCTATAGCTAGGGCTGTCTGTGCATTAGTTGCTCTCAGGCTGGTAGGCACCATATTTTTCTCCTCCGTTTGGAGTATTTTGAATATTTCTTGTTCTTTTAAAACTCAGATGTAATTCACTATGTTCTGAAACCATAACTTGAACGTGGAGATTTTCCCTTCTCATCACAGAGGATGAAACAGAGCAACCAAACATATCCTTGATGTGAATACGGGCCTATTATACCAACTAAAAAAATAAAATAAAAAAGAATTGATCATTCTATAGAATACGCACAAAGAAGTTATATGAAGAACAGATGTTGTATCCCCATGAATCTGGCATTCCTGTGCGTTCAACAGCTTCAATCACAGACATTCGATCATTCTGAAATTTTGCATTTAAAGGCTCAGAAACAATTAACCTTTCAAATTTTCCCTTCTCAAGGACATGATTTCAGATACGTCTGGTATTGCTTTTGAAGAATTTAAGTTGTGACACATAATTTTTTAGTCTGTGTGCAAGAACATTAAAAAAGCAGATCATCTCCCTAGCAAAACAAAAAAAAAAAAGTAATAATTCATGGTTGGAATCAAGCCCATTGTGAGATTCTGCTTTGCCACTGATTTTATTTCTCTTAATAAGCTGTATCAACCCTAATTCCATTTCTGTAACGCATACTGAACAGTCAGCAGTGATTAAATATTCTCATCCCTACAGTGTTTTCAAATAATATATTTGACAGATGATCTTCCTAATAGCTTGTACTTGCCATAAAAAGTAAAGGAGAAGGCTTAAATAGCAAGATTTCCTAAGACAGAAAGACATTCATACGCCAGAGGCATTCCAAAACTGACAATGATATAAAAATATCCAGATCAGTTGGTTTAAGGCTATGGTAAAGCTGAGAACAAGTGTCACACAAACTGGGACTATGTAATATCTGTACTGGTATCAAATCAGATACCAAAACCAAGTTATCATGTAAGTCTGTAAAAGTGTGATTTAATATCCATGCATACTGAATTTAAAATAGTTATGCCAAAGTAAAGGTCCAAGGACCAAAAAATAAAAAAAATAAAAAAAATAAATAGCTTTTGTTTTCGTTGACCAAAAAGCACTAATACACACACAGTAAATTCTAACAGCATTCTATAAATGTGAGACAGTGGAAAGTCCATCACTGCATCATTATCTTCTTGAGGATCAAAAGTTCCTGTCATCCTTTGCTCAGCCCTACACTGGCACAGGTGTTCTGGAAGTCTGTTTCCTCATAGAGCATGTTGAGCAGGCTGTTTCTCCCAGCTTTTCCGAATCACAGAATGGCTTAGCTCAGAAGAAACCTTAAAGGTCACCCAGCTCCAATCCTCCTGCCATGGGCAGGGCTGCCGCTCACTGGATCAGGCTGCCCAGAGCCCAGCCAACCTGGCCTTGAACACCTCCAAGGTGTGTCCTAGTGCCCGATTAAGGGCATCACTCAAACCGTGCTCCGGTGCCGCTTTCCCCCCACACCTTTTGCTCAGTATGGAGGCAAAGAATCTGCAACAAGTTTACAATCATACTCAGTAATATTATTAACGCTGGTCAGCCTCCAGCCCAGCAATTCCTTGGCTTTTCAGCGCTTGTCTCTCCAGCTACAACGCCCTAGTTTACTCGCAGTTCATACGGAGCCAGCGTTTGACAGCCATACCGTGCGACACAAGGAACAAACGAGCAATAAGGAACGACCCAGCACTACAAAGACTCGCCCGCTCGTCCCGCAGGCGACCTACGTGGCAGCCCGCAGCAGCACAGCAGAGCTCGGCGGCACCGAGCCCCAGCCCGGCGAAACGGAGGCTCGGTGGGGGGGTGGGGCTGGGAGCCCTCCGGCCGCCACATCAGCGCCGGCTCCCGGCCACATCCGCTGCGGACAGCGCTGCCCCGGGGCGCTCTGCGGCACTTCAGGAGCCACCCGCTCGCCCCGGCTCCCCGGGGAGGGCTGCCCGCCGCCCCGCCGCCCCCCCCCGCCCCGGCCGCCCGCTGCCCGCACTCACCACCTCCCGTGCCCGCCCGGTGAAGTCGCTCCTGGAGCGGGCAGCGCTGCGCTTGAGCAGCTCATCCCGGGCGCTGTCGCCGGCCGCCACTCCCAACGCCTTGTTGCGGGTCTTCACCGTCTTCACGCTGGCTTTGAAGAGCAGGGTGATGTCTACCGCCATGGCGGCCAGGCCGGCCCCGTCAGCCGGTGCCTCCGCGCAGTGCCTTCCCCGAGAAACGCGGCCCCGCGCAGCGCGTTCCGTTCTGCCGGCGGCAGCGGGGCGTGCGCCGAGAAGGGAGCTGCGCGGACCTGCTGTGCGGGGTTCCTGCGCTGCTGCCTCCCATCGCAGAGCGAAAGCTTGCAGAATAAAATGTATATTCCAGAGAAACTCTGACGTCTGGATCACCGAGCTCTGGTGTCGCGGCAGGTGTCACCAGGTGGTGCTGTTAGACAGAGTCATCCAAGCTGTCAGCCTGAGAATTCAGTCTCGGAAAGAAGAGTTAATTAAGGCTGATTAATGGGTTTCACCAGATTTGCACCGGGGATTGGTGCTGCTGTGAGATTTCCAGAGGAAATGACCATACTTGTATGACCATACATACTAATGTATTATATTGATTATTGGTTATTTTATAGAATCATAGAATCATTAAAATTGGAAAGGATCCTTAAAGGCCATCTAGTCCAGCAATAGTTCTAGTTCTGCAATGAACACAAACACCTACAGCGCTATTGGATTGCTCAGAGCCCGGTTCAGCCTGAGCTTGAGTGTCTCCAGAAACAGGGCAGCCACCACCTCTCTGGGCAACCTCTGCCAGTTCCTGACCACCCTCACTGTAGGAGACTTTTCCCTTGTACCCAATCTAATTCTCTCTTATTTTAGTTTGAAACAATTTCCTCTTGTTCTTTTACAACAGATGCTGCGAAAGAGTCTGTCTCCTTTCTTACGGCCCTCCTTTAGATGCTTAAAGGCCACTACCAGGTCTCCCTGGAGCCTTCTCTTCTCCAGGCTGAACAGCCTCAGCTTTCTCAGCCTGTGCTTGTAGGAGAGGCATTCCATCCCTTGGAACACTTTTGTAGCCCACTTCTGGACACACTCCAATAGGTCCACATCTCTCTTGTGCTGAGGACTCCACATCTGGATGCAGTATCCAAGTGAGGTCTCAGCAGTGTAGAGGAGCAGGATCACCTCCGTCGCTCTGCTGGCCACACTTCTATTAATGCAGCCCAGGATACAGTTGGCTTTCTGGGCTGCAAGGGCAAATTGCTTACTCATGTCTAGTTTCCCATCCACCAGGACCCTCATGTCCTTTTCAACAGGGCTGTGTTTAATTCTTTTGTCCTCCAGCTTGTATTAATAGTGGGGTTGCCACAATCCAGGTGCAAGACCTCGCACTTGGATTTGTGGAGCCACATGAGGTTCATGCTCATGAGGTTCATGCTAGGTCTCTCTGGAGAACTGTGTTTCTTCTTGAACACAATAGATAGAAGACTTCAATACACCTGCAATGCGTAACAGTTATTTCTATGGCAGGATGCTGTCTGTTAAGGCCCTTGAGATCTGCTGCCATCCCACACTTGGACAGCATCACTTTTACCCCAAGAACAAACCCTGAAGGGAGCTAAAATGCACAGCTATTGCTGATTTAACTGAATCAGAAGAAAACTTTCTGAAATACTCTTTGCTATTATTTTTATTCTGGCAATTTCATTACCATGTTCTGTGCAGGAGAAAAGTGACCAGAAAGGAAATTGTGTGGCACAGTGGTGAAAACTTCTGACCAAATAACTAGTGGTGGTGGTGTGTGGTGCTCTGGGATCCTGTAGACACTGCATGATTTTAACTGCTCTCACTGATTCAAAGTAAGCTCCCCGAGGCACTCCCCAAAGAAAAAAAAATATCAAAATCCTGCCTTTCCCCCATCAATCTGGAACTTAACCAGCTAGTGCTGTTTTCATGTCTGCTTCAGAGCATCAAGAACTCTTCTGCTGATAATTACTACTTTGCTTTCAGTTTACTTCAGCAATTGGTTGTAAGTTCCTTCACAGCTATATTGTGATTAGTATTCATTCATACTCTGTTGTTGTTCTATTCTAAATCATGTTTTGTTACACTATGGGTATGTATTTCTAATTCATGATCATCCATCATCCATTGGTTATTTCATAGAATCATAGAATCATTAAAGTTGGAAAGGACCTTTAAAGGCCATCTAGTCCAGCTCCCCTGCAATGAACAGGGACACCTACAGCTCCATCAGCTTTAATTAGAAATTCTTCAGATTCTAAGCTTCATCTTACCTTCTTGGCTTTAGAAACAACAACATACCGGTGTCTGTGTTACTCATTTTCTAAAGAAATTTAGGAAATTAAAAATAAAAGGAATACTCCATGCAATTTTGGATGAAAACAGATGAAAACAAACAAAATGAAACAAAAAAAACCTTCAGTAAAGGAAATTTCAACAGACATACTGTAGTTCACCTCCCAGTTTGGGAAGATTTATACTCACTGAACCACAATGAGTACTGTGAATACTCCCACTGAGGTCGATGGAGACACAAGTGGTGCACACAGTTAAGTACATAATACTTTTATCAGATCAGGACCTTGCCTCCAAATTCTTTGGAGACATGATTGAGTCTTTATTGCTAGTTTTATTTGTGCTTATTTATTTGTGTTTATGTCCACAAATGTGTGGTATATGTGTCACCAGTAGTTACTGAAAACCCCAAAGCAGTAATAGGAGTATTAGACAACCAGTTTTGAACCTCAGCACTTCTAGAGCTCCCATTCAGGCACAAGGAAATAAGTAGAGACACATTTTATAAGAAACACAGTATTAAAATTCCAAGTAGCTGATCTCATCTCTCTGAAATGGACTGCACAGTTGATCTGGTAAAGGCAAAAGTTTAAAATACCTTTTCAATGTGAAAGAAGCTTACTCTCAAATGGTCTAACTCATTAGGTATATAATACCCAGGCCTCTGCTATAGAGATAAATAGATAGCTTTGAAGATTGCAATTACTTTAAAATCAGTTGCTAAGAAGTGGTGCCCACCGCTTTTATTTGAACTTGATCCTTGCTTCCTGTATACAGTAACTACATCTACTCAGTAGTTATTTGCACTTCCACAACCACCTTGTTTTGAAAGTTTAAATCTTGCTTTGGAGCAGATAGGTTTCAGCAGTACATGCTAGAGCTTCCTGTAATTGCTAAAAAGCTAACTTTGAAATTTAAGATTTTAAGATTGGAGTAAAATTCCAAAGCACACACAAAGGGCTACAGTGGCACCTCAAGCAATGCAGGTAAATCTGTAAGACCACATGCACTGTGCACCCACTCATGCCACAGCAGATGTCTGGAAGAGGAAAAATTAGGAGCCTGCAAATTGCAACAGTTTTATTTGCAGTCTAAGAACAGCACACTGATCATCAATGTACCTACTTAACTGCTATGTCCAGTAAAATGCCCTGGCAAAACCTGCCAGTGAAAAGGAGGCCAAAGCTCTTATACGGTTATCAGTGATTATGCCTATTAAACAGGAACTAGTGGGGTTCGTCTCTGCTCAGAGACAGGTAACTCCTCAGTGCATAAATTCTGTCTGTGTAAGAGGTAGATAAAATGGATAAAGCTCCTGAACTTCTTCCCTTCAGATGCACTCTGGCTACAGGGTCCTAATTTGGCGCAGACAACAGAAGGCTCTACGCTGTACATTTTATACATTTTATATTTTTTCTGGAATAAAACCAGTAACTTTTTTATGTGATGGCGATGTTACAAACTAAACAAATTACCAAAAGGAAGACAATTTGCTTACATTGCGCATTTGCAACTGAGACAAATCAAGAAGGGAGAAACTTTATTTGATGGTCATATGAACTTTCAAGTCGGTAGCCTGTATTCTACTGGCTTGAACTCAAAGTAAATATAACAAATTTGTGGATATGTGAGGAAACCTTTGGCACTTAAAAGAAGAAGTGGAAGACAGTAGAACCTGCCCAAGGAAAGTATGCCAACTGTATAAAATGGTGAAAAGTTCTCTGGAAGCAATGGATGTAAACTGCCAGGCAGTAATACACAAGTATTACTGTCTGTGGCAACAAATATTGACTGCCACAAGCTGGTTCAATTGGCAGTAACCTGAAGGTTCTGTTACTCCTCTTGAAACTAAACCATCACACCAAAGTTCACAGGCGCACACACACAAACAAACAAACAAAGAAAACCACCCACATAATCACCCCAAAATTAATAAGGAGCTTAACTCTTAGTGATATCTGAATCTGATTCTAATTATTCATGGAGCACTCAATTTTAGTAAGTTTTGGGTGTCAGGACCCAGTAACAGCCCTGCTTGCCCCTATCCAGCCTTCCATGGGGCTTTTCCCAAGCCTGCGCATGTCCCAGAAGCCTATTTCATGTCCCCAGGATCATTAGTCGTCAGTCCCTGCCCCAGTGACTCTGAAGGATGTCCATGGACATCCAGCCAGGCCCAAAACAAAGACTCATCCCAGCCTGGCTTCAGATTCCTATCCCTAGGAATGCGGCTGATGAGCTGAGGGTGCCCAAACCACCCTGCTCCGCTCGCTGTGTGGCACTGGGACAGGCTTTAATTGGCCAGGCCCTGCTCTAAAGATTGTGGTATCCGTCAGTCTCCCCATTACTCAGAAAGCACCTGGACCCCACTCTGCCCTGATAATTGTGCATCCCAATCTCATCATTATGGCTGTCATAATTAGAACAGATAGAGACAGTAATATCTATGGCAATTATTTCCCACAGCCAGCACATATACCTGGAAAAAGTCAATAGACACAGTGCATTCGTTGTCTTAAATTTTGCTGTAGAGATTTGAGCTTGTTCAGAGCCTCTGGGAGCTATACACTTGTAGAGGAATATATGGCGTACCTCCTTTGAGAACTTTCCATACCCTCACAGATTCTTGCAACCTCTTTGGCTTCTGCAAAGCTCTGCAGGGAAATAGTAAACCTGGCACCTACACAAAGTTCAGTCTGCTGAATTCTGTATGAAACTGCTGCAGAGACTCTCAAAGTCACACTGTTCTTACTTAGTTCCACAGCATTAGTCAACATTTGTCTAAAAGAGCTCTGCCTCTACATCAAGGAATGAGGCAATATGTTGTCTGCCAGGCAAAAAAGGAAGAACAATAGAAATTGAGATTTTTTTTAATAACAAAAATATACATACAGTAACAAAAGGCATTTTTTCCCACATGTGTAGATAATCATAAAAGATAATGAATCAGCTGGATTACTATTTAATTTTCTTCAGTGAACCGAACTTTGAGGGCAATCACCAGAAATCAGCAAGGTAATACAGAAAGGTTTGCATTGTTACTACCACAAGCGGATATTTTTATGTGCCTAGAAAATGTGATACTTTGGAGAAATTATGGCATTTGTAAGAATAGGAATTCAAGAATGAGATAAGAAATATATCAAGTTTAGAGGTCAATGGGAAAACAAAAATGATGTAGATAAGGTTTGTAGTCATCAATACAAATATTCCAATAGATGCAAGCTGGGAGCAAATATGATGAAGAGATAGGAGACTGTAAAGCAAGCAAGGGACTATAAGTTTTTAGTCCTGGCACAGACAACAGCACGTGTCTGGAGAGAGAATTTTAAGAACTGTGAAAATACACGTGACAATAACCCAATTAACACTGGCTGAGCCCTTTGAACACTCTCTGTGTGGCACTGATCAATGTAAGAGTCAGTTTTGGTTAAGCACAGGAATGTCCACACGTTTTAAGCAGAGCTTGGTTTAGTGCCTAGTATATTCACAAATTAGTTTGATGATCATAGTCTTCCCTGAGTAGACAAACCTTTACAAATTGATCGGCAGCCAACACAAAGGCATCTCAGCACAAGGTTCTTACAAGTGTAATTTAATGTAGGTAGGGAAGAGAATGAATATCCCCAACAACTGCATATGTGTCTGTCAACCTATGAGGCCTCAGAAATTGGATACCATGAATACACAACAGGTTTTCTACACCACTGCCCACCCTATTGGACTCAAGAGAATTTGTTTTGAAAATATATATTTCATCATCAAACATTAACATCATCAACATTGTATATGTTGGAGGCTCACATTGCCTCACAGGCTCTGAGATATCGGCAGTGAGCAGAGCTAAAAGTATATATGCAAGAGATCCATTAGAAATTCTCTAAGTAAAGCCCTCTAAGTGATATCAGAAAAAGGTGTAATAAGATTCAAGTTTCAGGAACAATCCTACGGTGAACACCAAAAAGCAGCAGAAACACAGGAGCTCCAAATGATTGGGTATGTAATGATATGACATGACATGACAAAACATAACATGAAATATATATAATATATAGTTCAAATTCAATTTCTCAATATTTATGAATTTAGGAGTTAGACCAACCTAGCTATTCCCTAGAATTCCAACCCCTTAATGAAAATAGAGAAGGAAAACATATGTTATAAAATATTAAGATGAACGTCAGCCATGAAACAAAATACAGTTCTTCCATTGATTTCATGCTAGTAACCTGTAGGGAGGTTGGTGAGGAAGCCCTTACAAGAGGGTGGGTAGAAAAAAAAAGTATAAAACCAGTTTGTTTAAATAACTGCTTTTAAGGATGAAAGAAGAGGAAAAGGAAGGACTGAAGTTATTTACAGATAATGGCATGAGAAAGAATTCTGAAATATAATCAGTATTGTAAAATTTTCTCATAAGAAACTCAAATCCTGGTGCATAAGTAACAAACTATAATGATTGGATTTATAGCATTGCAAGCGCTCTAAATGAAAAAGAAGAAAAATGATACTGAGATTTTCATTCTGTTTCATTTGAAGTCAACTGCACCAACTATCATACATGCCAGAGAAACAATACTTTTGCCTGAGTGGTCTCCATGTTTATGGGATCAGAAATAACAATACAACAAATCAAAGACGCTTTCGTCTATGGGATTTGAATCAGGCCCAGCATACGTCACTAGAGATCCTACAAAGTCTTTGCCAGAACCACGAAGAACTGGAGTAATTCCATAGCTCTCTGTTCTGACATTTCTGAGGTTAGGCAATGCCTCACTATCTGTTAAATATCATGCAGATTAGCAGTACAGTGGCTTGTCATCCTGGCTTTCACAATAAGTAAAGCAGCAGTAATGATACCAACTGAATTGACATTATAGTACTCAAAACAAAGCTCTGTTTAATTCTACTACTTATGATTTTAAGATTGTCTGTGTTCTCACAATAGTTGTTGAGTTTTATTACAGCTAAATTCCCTGAACTTTTCATTTACACACAGCACCAATAAGCACAAGGGAAGGGTAAGAACTGTTCAAGGAGTGCAGAGACTGCAAAGCCCCAGTTTTTTCCTGATTTATTCTATCAGTAAACAGACTGCAAATTAAACCAGCATAATTAAACCAGGCAGATTAGCCCTATGGAAGATAATTTTACTCTCATTTATATCAGCTCAATTTAGCAACTCCACAAAGCCAGAGAAGTAGCATAGAAAATGTAGCATCTGTCGCTATTCTTGTTATCTTGGTAGAAGCAGGAATTAATCTGGATGTAAATGGGTGTCAGGGCCTCATGACATGTTTACAGCCTTCATAGCAGCACTGTATAGAGCTCCCTAAACTGGCTCCAAGCAGACTAGTACATCCACAGTGTACCGGATTCAGTGCCCTGAATGTTTTCTTCTGGAATGTAATCATATCCCCTTAGCCTTTCAGCTTAGGCTTGTACAAAGGCATTATTATTACTACACAGAA
Source organism: Centrocercus urophasianus (assembly GCF_019232065.1). NCBI lineage: Eukaryota > Metazoa > Chordata > Aves > Galliformes > Phasianidae > Centrocercus > Centrocercus urophasianus. Next base: position 11,768,154 of record NW_024884475.1, on the reverse strand, counting down.
TGTATTTTACCTGATAGGGTTTTAGAGCCAACTTGTTCTTCTCATGTTGATGACTGAGAGGCAGCATCAGGGCTCTCCTAGTTGTCTGTCTTTTCTGAACGATTAATGTCCAGTTTATAGTAGCATTTTTTCTTGGTAGCCCTTAAGTGGAGGAGAAGGAGATAATTAAAACCCCATAACACTGTCCGTCTAAAAGTTAATGCAGAGTCTTGACTCATTCTCTGGGCACCACTAGAGCCCAAGTCTTCTTGGCCCATGGTCTTCTCATTCATTGCGAAGCACACCTGTGATGGGTGAGATGCAGCTCCTTCTTGCAGCTCGCCGTCTGCTTCGGAGGAGACTTTTGGCTTAGAGGAAGCATCTAGTTTTGAGGCTGCTGATTTTGAGTGGTATGAATGCTACCTTTCTGATCATTGTACTTCGTGTGATAAAAATGCAATTTGGCAAAATACATTGATACAATACTTACATGAGAACACTGGAGGGAGCTCACAGAAAGAGACAGGAAGAAAAAAGGTGGTAAGAAAGAGAAGTTGTTCTAGTTATGTGAAAATGTACGTGAATATTTACAACTACAGGTTGTCTGCCACTTCAACTGATGTCTGAATGTAATAAAGAGGTATTTGTGCTTATATTAAATGCTAGTTTCTTCTCTTTTTACTTATATCCTGGCATCATTGTAACTTTCTATTCTGAACATGCATATTTAGAAAACACCCATAATGGGCATTTTCTTCTTCACTTAAATTGATGTTTATTGGAGTTCTCTTGTTTCTGTTCACTTTGCCTCATTCTCTGTAGCCAGATATTTAATCTAAAATGGGCGAGAGGAACTTTGGCAAACTGTAGTTATACACCCCTTAGGAAAATACCATCATCTTCAGTGAACACAATATAATGAGGAGGTGTCCTATTACATAATTGAGGAGGCACTGTCTTTTATATGCTTTCTGGTTCACTTTTCACACTAAATTAATCTTAATAAGCATCTGCTTTGAGTAAAGAGAGTTTTGTGATATTTCAACCATGACCCCTCTGGAAGTCCAAATGATTTCACTTTACATTTCAGAGTGGAGTATTCTTTTGAAACATTTCCCTTTACTGTATGATAATCAGTGCGTTAACATGAGCTGATTAATCCCATCAGTCTAATACTGATACCATGGCTCTTGTACCCTTTCTCCAATAACCTCATTGCTGCAAAGTCAATTCAGAGCAATCCTAGAGATTATGTCCTATGGGAGGTCAAACTTGATGATCAGCCCTCTGGCTCTATAATCTATAAATCTGTTACTCCAACTAAAAAAAAAAAAAAATAATTGCACAATAGGAGTAACTGAAGAAATAAAAGTTGATACTTTTAAGATAGAGCTTGAAATACTTATGAAAAGGATTGCATGAGCTGGCTTCCTGCAATAGCTGGAGCCTGGACTTGGTGGCCCCGCAGTTACTTCCACATCTATTTTACTGTGTTTCAATTGCTCATCAGCTTGCTCTCATTTTTTATATTTGTTTTAAAACAGTTTTCATACAGTTACTAGGATAACAAATTAAAGATGGATTTTCGCCTTTTAAAGAAAGGCTTTCTTTCATTTCAGATGACAGACTGAATTGAGGTCTATGAATAATGCTTGTGTTGACCTGCCAGAATATGTCTTAGCAGCAATGAATTCTCAAATACCCAGGCTGTGCTTATTCATTTTGAATTCAATGAGAGGAAAGGCAATACAGCCCAGGCTGCATTTTAACATATCAGTGGCCATATACTGAGCTTTCATTTAAAAATTGAAAAGACTCTGCAAAAGCCACTATTGATTTTGCATGACTTTTTATAGTCATCTACTTATAATTACACTACCCTGCTGCAGGTATTAAAGAGAATGTTCAAAATTTGCTGCAGTGATCTAAAGTTACAGTTCTCTCTTCTGCAACATTAACTTATAAGACCTGGGAGAGATGCAGCTTGGAGAAGAGCTGGACTGACTGAATATGGGAAAAGGAGATATTTCCAAGACAAGTAGGAAGTGGGTTTAGTAATTTATTCAGTAGCTCACTGAGAATCTGGACAAACTAAAATCGTTGGTAAAATCTAGTCTGGCTCGGAGTGTGTAAACAGAGGTCTAACCATTTCAAAAACAAGCTGCTTTCTTAAAAGTTCATTTCAAATGAGACAGAAAGAGCTTCAAGCTCCTATTAGTCATTAACAATTTCATGGCACTTTTAAATAGGGAAGGATGAGATTGGGAAAAGGGTTGGCCAAATTCCATCTCCAGTAACGGTATTTAACCACCTTCATTTCTTCCTGTGGTGTCCATTAGTGATGGTGTTGTGAGGATTTGCTACCCCTGCTGTGTTTTCTTCCAGGTGCACCTGCCTTTTGCTGGCAGAGGGCTACTTCCTGATTAACTTTTGTTGCCTCGTGGAAGGCTTTATGGGACTCTGCAGATATTTGTGAAACACTTGGAGAACAGTTGAGAAAGAGCCACACCCCTGTAAAGTGTCAAACCGATTTCATTCAAAAGTATTTTGTGAAATCAGTTTCTTTTCTTAGGGTTTTATATGCAGGCAACTCTTTCAGACATGGATTATTTGAATAATGTCTGTACAGAGCTGAGCATCTGAAAACCTCTACAAAGTTACAGTAATACAGATAGAAGATATCAAAATAACAGTAAATCTCCTAAGGTTAGTATCAGTTGGGTGGATTTCAAAGATACATTAAAATCCATGATTGTTTTGTTTTAAAAGCAGTTAGTCAAGCCCCCGCAGCATATCGTGTCACATAGTTTTAAACATCCCCACCTGTAATCCAAATTAGGAATCAAGATTACTTGAGTGGACGTCAGCTATCATGAACCACCAAAAGCATTTATTCAATTCATTGTCCCCTTTCATTTCCCACCCATAGCTGCCCACAGTGTGCATGCTTAAACTCACTACTGTAATTCATATGTCAACACTTTCCTATTAACTAATCACAAATTACCAACTTCATTTCTATAGCTCTGAGCACAGGTAGGTTTTCCCTTTGTTCAACACACTTTGGAGCTCAGACAAAGTTCTGAACTATGATTATAAGTGATAAGCTATGCAATGGTAGTGATATTTTGTGCTTGAAAGGGCATATTTAAACTTGCATACTTGTAATTATGCGTTTAAATTAGCATGAACTTGTGGCGTGCGTATACTCCTATGAATATGTGTATGGAGTTATTCAGCCATATGTTAAAAATGTTTAGTAACTTTCTTACCTAAAAATTAATCCGAAACCTATGAGCTATCAATGTGCAAGTTAAGAAGACTTTAAAAGAATATTAAACTGTAGGAGAAATATAACTGTGGGTTAGAATTTCCCTTGAAGAAGAATATTGTATCAGTATGGCTGAGATCATCTTCCCTCCTGATTTTCCAGGTAGGAAGGAAGGTGAAATATCTCTACAGCTCAAATTTACCTCCCAAAAATGGTAGCACTGTGATCTCTCAGTGGTGTTTCATAGGTAGTTATGAGGGAGCCGGGGCTCTGCTGGGAACAAGACCAGAGCCTGACTGCAGAGAAAGCTCTGCACCCTTCACAGCTGCCATGGAGGATCTGCAGTTTTACTGCAGGGCTGAGAGCACAGCAGTAGGGGACAGGCCCATGGGTTTTGAGCTTTTTGAGTTTAGGGACCTTGGGTATCCCGGGTGGTGACAGATAGATAGCCTGGGACCACTGGTGGACATGAGGAACTGGAGCCCACTGATGAAGTCAACTGAAGTATCCATGTTATCATATTTGTTTTTTTTCTTTTTCTTTTTCTTTTTCCCCCTCCAAATAACCAAACTAACTTCTTATTGTGAATTCAGTTGCAGGCAGTGTTAGGTTGGACTAATAGCTGATACTAATTATAGCAAAGGGCTTGAAAATAAAGGCCCACATGAACACACAGAGAGTTACTAGGAATCACTTATTAGAGAGCACTACCTCAAAATGAAAGGGAAAATACCATCAGACAACTCTAAAGCCTTTCCAATTGCACCTCTGCTATAGTCTTATGTGAGTTAGGAAAAAAAAAAAAAAGAAAAAGATGAATTATTTCTGTTCATTCAAATCCAAAAGATTGCACTTTTCTCACTAATTTGAAGATAAGAAGTAAAGCAGATGTAAAGCTGCTAATAATATGTAAATACAGCTCTGGTTTTACTTGAAAGGAGCACAGTGCTGTGGTGTTTTTTTTTTCTTTCGTTTGTTTATATATTTTTTTTTTAATGCAGAAATGCTTTTTATTTCAGTAGGTTTGTTTGATTTTTAGCACAATTTCTGTTCCTCATGTCATTTCTTTCAGTAATTCCTTTGTCTGACAGGTTTCACAAATAAAATAGCTGGCTGCAAAACATGAAAAACCTCTGACGGTTTCTTATTAAAGCGGTGTCCTGAAGTCCTTGGCTAGCTTTTACCACTATCTTTCTCTCTCTGGCTCAGTATCTCAGGAAAAAGAAGTGCTGAGAAAGAAGATATGGATTTTAGCATTTGGTCCATGAGTAGTTTGTAAATTGTTAGGTCTGAATTGCTCAAGATGCTAAGCAGCCCATTTATGCATGTCTGTATGTTTCATTTGTGCTTTGAAAACAAAATAGTGTGACCCTACACATTATGGCTGATCTTTAAACCATGTCCATAGTGAATTATTGTCAAAATTTGGCTAAATTAATAAAGAATTATTAAATGAGGACAAGCCTTTTATGGAGCCAGTCATATTGATATGTACGTGGTCATAGCTCATTTGTTCACTTGCCTGATGTATGACATTTAAACTATTTGGAAAAGGAATGTCCTTACGACGGTATAACAGCACCCAGACCGAGGGATCGTAACAAGTGAATTCGTTCATTCGTTTGTTTGTTTATTTGCTGCTGCTTTTTCCAACTTATCTATTCGGTCGCATCGTTGGGCGCAGAACCCGAGTGTAGATCGGACCTCGGATCGTGCTCCTATTAGCAAACCAAACACCGGTTTTGTTTTTGTTGCTGACGTTGTTTGTTTTCATTGCCGTCTGAATGAGCCTTTTATGGCCCCTGCCTTGCCTGGCTGACTGCACCCGATTGTATTTAATTACATTTACTCGGCACTTTCAGCCGCGATCCCCGGCCGTTACCCATCAAGTCCAATCACTATTCTTTAAATCCAATGGCTCAGAATCAGAGAATTTATCTTTTGCACAGTTATTGCCCAAACATCCAGCGTAAACAGGCGGGGCTCCCCGGCCTTGCTCCGGCTGCGCTGATTAAAGGCCGGCAGTAAGATGGATGGAGGCGGTGCGGGCAGCAGGCTCAGCGCCCCGCTGCGCCCCAGTCTCTGCCATTGTGCCGGCCTCTGGGTACCAGACTCGCCGTGGTCCTCCCAGCTCCAAAAGGAAAGCTGGCTTTGTTTGCCCGTAAGCATCTGCAAACTGTTCTGACACATGATCTACCCTCTCAGCAAGGCCACTCATTAGGCTGATTATCACTTCAAAGTTTGTATTATCATCCATCTCTAAAGGCAATTAGGAATGGGTGGCTTTGAGTATCAGACACTGGGTGACACTAAGTGACTCATCTTTATTGATTCTTTTGTGTGCGGAGACAGTGATTGAGATGATAGGATTGCAGCCTACCTGCCCCTTTGACTGGTAAATACTGAAGAAAAACGGTGTGTAATTAACTGACAGTTAATATAGGTTCTGTTTAGCGTTCAGAAAGCACAATAGTGGAAGCTGCCCAAAAGGAACAAAGTAATGAAACTCCTTTGACAAGTTAAACTCTAAAGCCAACTGTGTAATTATCTGACGGTTAACGGGGGGAGGGGAGGACTCGGATCCGTGTTTATGAGACCAAAGGAATTCCTGCCCCTGAACAATAGGGACAGTTACTGACAATAATCATAACAGCTACACCAGATATTTGTTTGTGCAAGCCTGGCTTGCAGGCAAGCTCAACCCGGTACCCAACCCCGCTCCCGGCCTGTGGGTCAGGACACCGCGCCCGGGAAGCCATAGCCTGCTCTTCACGAGGAGACACACAGTGGCAAAAGTCAGCTGTTCTGGCTAGCGTTTACATGTTATGCTGTCCTATGTACAAAGCCTGCACTTTTCCAGAGCGGTTATAAATACTCCTTTTAAAGCAGTGGCATCAGCTTTATCCTTAGGTTGGTCAACAGCTACCTTAAGCTGGTCAACAGCAACCTTAAGTTAGTCAACACCAGCCTTAAGATGGTCAATGCAGAGCCACACATGTCTTCCACCTTAACACAATGGCTGTTCTCCACCTACATGTAATCCCACAGCACAGTGTTCCCTGCAGGAACAGCTTGTCCAGCAGCACCTTGAAATCCTCAGTATGGGGATCATAGTAAACCAGGAAGAAAAGGTCATATTCATGTCTTGATGTGAACCATACCATTTGAAAAAGGGTATACACACCTGCTTTCTCCTGGAAGGCACTAAGGAGAAAGCTGCTTGCTTGAAAAGTTCTCAGTGAAGGAGTCTGATCACAGGCATGAGCCTTCTGTGCTGAAGTCTAAAGCAGATGATCAGGTCATGCTGTTGGAAATGGCAACCTATGAACCATCATGGAACTTCAAAAAAGGTTCTCCTAGAGCCTTTGGGATGATATTTCGTGATCTGAGAGAATTTTACTTTTGACTTCAACATGCTGGGAAAGCAGGGGATTATTTTTTAATATGGTATGAACTGAGAATGAGTAAGTAATTCCTTACAGTTCTTGTGAACTGAGGGTCTCAAGGCCCATATCAGACTAAATAATCTTGAGAATGTCTCCATAAGATGAGTAAAGAAAAGGGAGTATATCAGCACTGCAGATTTTAAAAAGGTTAGGTACACATAGAATATAAAAAAAGACTAGTAATTCTGCCCAGAGAGCAGTGCTGCATGTTTACTTTTGTCTCCTCTTCCATTGACATCTCACTGACCTTTTTACATACAGCAGAAAAAGACTTGGGGGACGAGTAGAAAGACTTGGGGGACAAGGTTAGGGCTTTTTATTTTGAACTGTCTCTGGCATAAATAATTCCTCTACTGCTGTCACTGATCACTTCTTGTTGGACATGATCATGATAGGAATGAAAATTTATCTGTGGACTTTGTGGAGCTTGGTGAAGATCTAAGTAAGGAAAAATCAGGATGACTTAGGAAGCTGGAAGATATGGCATGAGAGGAAACATAACCAGATAGAAGACTGGGGTAAACTGGTCATTAAGTCATCAAGGAATGAGTGCCTTGTGGCAGTGGGAGACTGGCAAGACTGTGTACAAAGCTCACATACAAGTCATCATGGGACATAATGAACTGAATGTGACATGGCAAGAAGATCTTTAGATGTGTCAGCAGAGGACTGGACAAAGAGACAGCAAGAGTTACGACTGTGCATGGTCTTTCTGAAGCTGTTGTAGGAGCAGAACATTGTACCAAGCATGGATACTCAGTTCACGAAAATAAAATACAGAAAGGTAGAAGTACAGAAGAGAGCTACAAAGCTCTTTGTGGAGACTGAAGATCTTTATTTATTTAATTTATCTAAATGAAGCTCATGACCCTTTAAAGCCATCCAATTAGTTAGGAAATTTTAGCTATCAAAGAAACATATAACAAGGCTCAGCATCTGGAAACCGAAATGTGACAAATTCAAAGTAAAATTGAATGATGCTTTTCAAAAAAATGGAGCAATTAATCACCGAAAGAGGTTTTGTAAGGATGCACTGTTACATAGAAGTGTTGAAGCTTCCTTTTCAGGTTTAAATCAGCAAGCCTGTCTTAAAATAGGCTAGAGAAAGGACCCCTCACGAAGTTATCCAGCCTGTGGAATGAAGAGAGGTGAAATAAATTACTGCATTTTTCTTCCAGATATGTATCTATGAGGGGGTAAAGTAATGAGGAACTGGAGAGAGTGAGAAGTGCAAGGTCCTCTTCTAGGAGCTTGCAGATGCTGCTGAAGCACAACAGAACTCCAGTCCTGGCTCTGCTGCTGCTGACATGCTGTGTCTTTGGCAAGTCGAGATGTCCTGTGAGGTTTGTAATTCCCCAGGCTTTCTTTGATTACTTTATCTACTCAAAGTAAAGTCATAAGATAGTACTGCTTCTGAACAAAACAGAGTCCAAATCTCAGACACAGGTATTATTGCATACAAAAACAGAACACCAACAAAAGACTTTAACATGCTAGTTCCTCCCTTCCAAATCACGTCCGAGGCCTCAGGCTTCTGGAGTTGCAAAGCAAGATTGATTTCAAAGACTTGCACTGATACAACAGTAAAATGAATCAGTATGAGAAATGTATGGTAGAACAGAAAGTAATAGCAGCCACTGGAAGAATTGTCAGCAGGTAACAGTGTGACAAAAGGAGCTAACTACGCTAGCTGTAATTATGTTAGATCCTTTCATTCTTCCCGTGACATTTTCTTACGTTATGATAATAAGAGACGTTTCAAATTCACATGAGCTAAAGAATTTCCTTTGGACATGCTATTATAGCTGCCCTCTACCAGAAACTACTCTGAAAAGTCAGACAAAAGGAAGAGAAAACTTCAAACATAATGTTTGCTAATTCATTTTGTCCTCTGCTGCTCATTCGTAACAACCATTCTACTTTCTCTGTCTTTCACTTTTACCTTCTTACCAATTTAATCTGATCCAAACAAATTATACATGAAAAGTCATTTTCCTTTAGGTCTTGTTCACTGAGATACTTAGCAAACAATCGACTGACAAACAAGATAAGAACAGTAAAAGAAAGATAAGCTTTTGTTTAGATAGTGCAATCACCGATAAAGACCTAGGTAGGCCTGCACACACTCAATAGCCAGAGATACTATCTGTTAAGCTGTGGCACTGTGGTTACTTCCAACGTATTTATTTGCAGTATGTACTCATAAAGGCTAATTTACATTAGGATTACTTTATAAATTAATTTTAAGTGAACACAATCCAAATTGCTTTTTCAATTCTCATTTTGGCTGAAGTTGAATGAAGAAGTCTGCAAAATAATTTATTTGCTTTTGAACCTTTGTATTTTTAGTTTGGATAGAAGAAAAAAAAGGTCCCTTGAATTTACAAATTACAAGAAGAGGAAATAGAAAAGAAGAAAAAAAAATGTGAAAGTTACAATATTGGAATCCCTTTTTTCATTATGATTTAGTTTTATTAATGGTGTTGGGAGACCTTATATCGTGACTAAATGTGAAGTACTGGTCTTATGAATGAAAACATTTCCACAAGAGTTGTACTGTATTTTTAAGTCAAATATCTCAAAACTCTTTATGAACACAAGCAAAATAAGCATCATAACTTTCCTGTGGAGTAGGAAGAAAGATTAAGCCATCCTTATGGATGGCAAACTGAGTTACAAAGTGACCCAGTGACTTACCCACGGTTAAGCAGCAGGTCCAGCAGGGTGGGTAAGGAAACCTGACCTCTTAACACATACCTCTATTCCCTAACCACAGGACCTATACTTCTTCCATACCAGTCAATGTAAGGTAACATCTCTGGATGAGGCCCACAGAAAATTGAAGACTCTGGAGGTATTCGGCACTTCTCACCAGCACTGTGCCCACACCATTATTTTTGAAAAGCATGCTTCCGCTTAAAGTACACTGAAAAGTACAGAGATTTATTTATTCTCTGCATGGGAAAATGTGCATGTACACTTAACATACAATCAAATACTTAATTGGATGAATATGAAATTTTCAAGCAAGTTTTGCTGAGAAAATACATTTAAATGTTGCTTTACTGAACACACAGTAGAGATCAGTGTGAAATGTTGGGTTTTGTGTATTCCTACAAATACAGTTTCAAATGATATTTAAATATGGGCCTAAGGGTTATTATTTTTTTTAAATAAGTGATTGAGAACTTGAACCTACAGTTTCTCCATGTCAGAGAAAGGGGCCTCCTGTTGGGATGTCTTTGTGTATCTGAGGAGACATTTATTTCCTTTAGTTTATGTCATAGTAAGCTTTAAACCACCATTTATACAATCATCACTGTACTATGACAAACTGAAATTTCCTACAGACAATCTAACGAGTAGAAATACACATTCCAGGAGCTGTACTGATTGAAGCCTTATGCTAACTGCAGACACTACACAATTACTGGGACACTACTAGCCAGTGCACCGTCTGTGGGCACTGCCTGTTTTAAAGACATGTTTTAAAGAAGTATGGAAAGAGATGTTGCTCTTACACCTGTCCAGAAGATCAAAGAAGAAGGAGACATAAAAATTTCCCAATGTCTCATGCAATAAAACTCAAGGACACTAATGTGGAATTTGGTAGTGCTGAGGAGCAGATGGGTGTAACTGATCAGTGTAACTGGAAGAACGGTGAAGCGGGAAGGTTTCAATGTAACATAGGAACAGAGAGGAAAGGAAAAGGAAAGGTTTCTGGAGTCCTAAGAGGAAAAAGGTGTGAATTTTATTCCCTAAAATCAGAGTAATTAATGAAAGGATTCGGGGTGCCTGTGGTGGTCACTGCAGTCACTGTGGTGAGTAATGACCGCAACAGCAATGTTTTGAATAAGCAGGTCTGCAGAGCAAACTGTCATAGCTGAGACTGGAAGCAGGGGAATTGGGGGCAAAAGGATGAATATTAGAAAGGTGAAACATCAGCTAAGTAGGTAAGGGGAAGTGTGAAACATCAGAAAATGTCATGCTGTGAAAACGTTGGGAAGCAAGCAGTAATGCAGCTTGGCTTGGGTTGAAGAGCAGAGATGAACTGAGGAAGAAATGAGATTTGAAAGGAAAGAAAATCATCCTTAAATCAGATCTCGATTTGACTCCAGGTTTCAAACATCCTTTATGCTGGAGTCTTGGCTCAGCTTGAAAGGGTGGAGTCATTCAAGACTGGGTTCAGATTTCAGACACACTAAAGATGCAAGGTTTTGGTTTGACACCATCTTAAAATAAAACCCCATATAAAACAGCTTGGCGTTAGGTCTACACAGAGGCCAAAATTTGGATTATTATGGTGATTGATATTTGTTTGGGAGTCAAATTTGTTCTGCATGAAAAAGCCAGGGAAAGGGTTCCTCTTCTCTGATTCACTGAACAGAAGGTAATTGAAAGATCTCTTTATGGCAGGATTTACGACCCCTGAGCCTAGTCGTTTTGAACTAAATAATAATGCATTTGCATCGTAAGTGTATCTAATTTGAATTTCGCTTCCTGCCTAAACACTTTGAAAAGATGCATGCCTTGAGGTGTCTGCCTGAATAAAATTCCTGTGGAATTGAGGCTAACAAATAAAGTATGTCGTGGTGTGTTAGAATCTGCTCTGCCCTGGAGAATAGCTCCCCTGATAAACTGTCTGATTTATAATGACAACTGCTCCCACTGTTATATACAAGTATACCTTACAGTAATGGGGAATTAAAGAGGCTTTCATGTGAACCAAATATTTAGCTTTGAAGTCAGTGGGAGCTGAGGGAGCTCAGCACCTCACAGGATTAGTCCCTTGGGAATTAACCTTTTCACCTTACTATAGAGGAAGTATGACATTTTGAGGAGGATTTTTAATAGTGTGAGTGTGGAAGTGCACCGAATAACAGGAAGGGTAAGAATGTGTAACAGTGAGTGACCTTCTGCTGTAAGAAACACTGAGGTGACCTTGTAAGACTACCTAACATTCTCAGCACCTTTAACACTTAGACAGAACCCGTGTGCAGAGAATGTAACCTGTGGTCTTTTGTCATAACCTTGGTCATAGGATACGTGCCTCAGAAAGGGACTTTGTGCTTTGAGTTGCTGTGTTAACTAACCCATCAGCACTGCATTAGCTGCTCAGAAGTGATAGCAGTTTATATATTTTCCTGTGAGAGACTTTCCATCTGCTTTTTACCTTCTGTTTGCTGTTGGAAGAAACAAAAGAAACCGTGAAAATCCAAATTGTTCTAAAATTTCTTGGCAAAAAAAATGGGCTCATTTTTTTTTTTTTCCCCAGGTATTCTTTTGTTGATGCTGATATTAAAAGTGATTTAAATTAGTTGTTGTGAAACAAACAGAATCTGCTATTGAGGAAAAAGATAAACTCTTTATAATTAGTTCTGGCAGCTGGAGGATGGCACTCCTGCTGTTTCTGCTGCTGGCACTGTAAAGGACATCATGTTACAATGCCTGAATTATCTGAGGTCAGCTCTTGCAACACACCCAAATTGCTACCAATTATTAATTAATTAGTATCATTATGGGACTGCCTTAAGGGCCCTATGAAGCCCCTTGAGGCAAATAAAGTGACTAAGAAATAAAAGGAAGTAGAATGGGTTAGTGATGAGTAAAAAAGGTAATTCTAAGGACAACCTCATATGGGTCTAATCTTGTAAGGTACCTAATGATTCCCAGCTGATCTCAAATGCTCTCATGATTTCCAAGTGCATTTGAGTTCCAAGAAAATATAAATCAACTGTTGCATGAGAAATATCAGGAGACTTAGCACCTTATAAGTTGTTTCCTTTCTGGGGAGTTTAACAATAAACAATGTATTCAGAGATGAGATTCTGAGTGATGTTTTTAAGCAGCTGGACTAACACTTTGAAGGAAAATTTGGCAAACTGTGTGTATTTCAGTGGATTTAATGAGAACTTTGATTTCAGTAACAGCTTTGGATACTGAAGTTAGCCAAAACGTATATGTCTAACATGAAAGCAAATGTGGGTTCTAGCAAAGCAGCTACTGAGGAAAGCAGTAGTAATCTGTCGCTTTTCAGGAGACTATTTTTTTAGTGTTATGATGTATTTTACATTCATTATGCTGGTTTCTCCTTAAAGGTATGGACACTAACACTTTCAATTCAAGTATTTGTGAGAATTCTCTTTTAAAATTTCAATGACAAAAAAAATCAGTTTCACAAGTATTTTAGCTATACAAGCATTTATAAAGCATTTAAGTGGTGCAGGTATAAATGAAAGCTGAATAAGACTAATGAGCAATTTGTATCTATGACCTACACATGTACATAAAACTAATATTCCTATTTCCTTCATGAAGTTAAAGTGTTGAGTTTGTAATGTGTTGATGACAACACAATCTCAGTTTCTACTTCTTCTGCTTCACGTGTGAGGTGAAGTCAGCCAATACTCTTCAGGTTTTACATTTGGCATCTATTGCATCTCTCCTGAAAGTAAGAAGTGCTAATGCAATTTTTTTGTTATTAAAATTTTTCTATTTAAATGTTATTTTCCTATTTTATATTTATTACATCTGTCTTCACTTGCTTTTGCTTTGAAGGATTCATGTACTATAATTCAGGAGATGATGAAGTCCAAATACTAAATAGGTTTATAGCTAACATTTTGTCACCTGTCTTCCGAAATAAGATCAAGAACTCAGTACTGCAAAGCCTTCCATGCAATTCAAGAGTTAAATCACTTTAAAAAGGATTTAAAAGAACAAATGTAATTAGAGAAGAAGAAAGATGTAGCTCATTAACTGGAAACACAAAGGTGATTACAGTTTAAGAATGAGAGAGACAGGGAGTCTGTAATTCCACTTAAGTACTACCTTAGGAACCTAAGTCCATATTCATGGACAAACATCACCATCAACATACGCTGCACCATCAAGATACACTTGTGCACAAACAAATGCGAATCTGATGCACATGCCTTTTGCTGTGAGGTATGTTTGGGCAGGATAAAGGCTGTGCAAGGTGCATCACACTGCAGTAACTGTTTTTCCCGGAACTTTTTCAGAAGTCTCTAGTCATTGTAAAGTGTTAATTATAAAATGTCTAAAAATATGGGACTGGAGAAAACTCTGTGGCTGTTATATTGATCACATGTTCCCTCTATATAGAAAAGTGTTCTTGATAAAAACATCTATCAGAGGAAGCAGAGGAAGCAGCCTTGATATACGTTTATAAGGAATGACTAGATGGTTTTTCAGCTCAAATAAAAGACACATTTATCTTTAAGGGATAAACAATCTGGATTTTATCTTGAAAGTATTTTGTGTTCTTGGCTGAAAGAACCAGATGTTTGTAACTCTTACGTTTTTCTGTGAAAGTCATTACTTGAATATCATGGGACCAGAGTTCCAGAAAAGTTCAGCACTCAGCTAGACAGGTAAGAGAGATTTATAGTTCCAAAATGTTGGCACATACCAGATCCCAGGGGATCCAGTTCATGGGGAGGGATTTTCTTCTTTCAAGAGGTGCTGGTGTCTTGAAAAGCAACCACTTAATTTGGCACAAGAGGAGTTTGTGTCTTCTGGAAACATTTCCTACGGCCTGCAATATTACGTTTGGGAATATGGAATTAAGAAGTCAAAGCAATTTGGTAGGTAACTGTAATTTCTGCATTGATCTCTGCTTCTTGCTTGTTTTGCCACAAAAGCTCAATGGTAAGTCTATGTTGTTCTGCCCTAGATATTTTCCAGAAACACTTCTGAGAAATAGGGGAGCATAAATAAGACAGAAGAGCTAATCTCAGATGCAGCTGATTTAATCCACGTATGTTCATTATTGTTTCGGAACAACTATCTCAGTGAGGCCTTTAAAAATACATTGCTGCTAGTATATATAATTGCTGTAATTGTATTTCAAGTCCAAAACCAAATGCAGAGGTTTATCAACATATTCTTTCTCTATACACACTGCAGCTATGGTTACAGTCATAGGCAAAGAAAGCCAAAAAAGAAGGAAATGGGAGGATCTGCAGAGAATAAAGATTACAAATAAATAAATAAATAAATAAATAAATAAAAAATCCAGCTGAGAAAAGAGTGTTCACTTTGTGTTTTCCACTTCCCTGAAAATTGGTACTTATTAAATGTGGTAAATGTGATGCACTCAATACTGAATATTTCATCCTCTTCATAATTTATCTCCTCCCACTGCAAAAACAGTTCCCTTGTTGACTCATTATCAATTTATTTACTTTTACTGTTTAATTTTAATGATATTTTTGTTTGAAGAGGGGAGTAAGAATTGAGCAAGTACTTCAGAACATTGTTTGCTGATGACAGCAATTGGAAGGGCCCAATATATGATTTTGCCATTCTTCCATCCAGATATGCTGGTTTTACTTTGCCATTTTTCAGTATAACTGCTCTTCAGTCATAGCTGTGTTCTAGGATGCCTTTCCAGGGAGCAGGACAGACTTGCATACATACTTTTTGTCCCAACTATTTAGAATGATATTGGAGACATCATTACTAAGTGATTACTTCTTCATCACGAAGAGGTGTCCCAGTGGTCTGTAGCTCCAGGTTTAAGAAACAGCATCTTTTTGAACACACTAATTAATTAATGTACAGAATGTGTATACTCTGTGCCTTGTTTTTACTTCTGATATGTATGCGCAGGCAGCTTGGAAGCTGTATCTTTCCTCAGCAAAATTGCAGCAGCATGTATGTACACATTTGACAAAAAAGATTGGATGTCTGATAAATGGTTACAGCAGACCTGAAACTGCAATGTCAGCACTCTCCCCAGATGACCCCCGTAACAGACAAGATTTTATACCCATAAGCTATGTCTGATTTCCAGTACACTGTTGCAAATCCAAGGCTACTTTTAAAAATACTTTCAAAACTAAGTGGAAGCAGAAAACATTCTTCTGTGAAGTTATCCAGCACACAGAGTGATTTTCTATAAACATCTGCAGTCCAAAACAGTCTGAAAGACAACTTCAGTGTGTTGTGACAAACACCACTAGGGAACGGGTACTTTTTGGTGATTTTATAGTATTTCAATGTTGAAAATATGTTGTTCTGATTCTGATTATCACATGTGCCTCACGTTCTAACAAATTGTAACGAGGGCGCAAACAACTCCATTAGTTATCGCTGCAAATTGCATGGTTTGTTTACTTTCTGTTGTTCAGCACTATGAAGAAAACATCTTTTTTGTATGCCTGATTCTGGGAGATGTTCCTCAAACAGCCTCTGACGTTTGTGTTTCGATAGGCACACTGAGGACACTGGTATTTATAACCAAATCCTTCAGGTCAACTTAGAGTAAAGAAAAAGCCCTATGGCATTCCTGTGGTTTTGATGTGGCTTGTCAGGCATGGTTTATCTTTTCAAGCACAGTGCATGTTGTACCACAAGTAACAGATCCAGACACGAGGGGTAACCTGCTACTGATAAGACCAATATTAGATTACTTTCAGAGGAGACAGAGGAGGAGCCACAGAAGGAAACATACTTCAAGTCCAGATCTTTTGCTGCATCAGATGTAGTGAACACATTAGTGCTTAGTAGAACCAGTGTAAGATCTGCACTTTTTCCTCAAGAAAACAAATTTCACCACCCGCAGCTGAGTGGAAATGAAATATCTGTGCTACTTTTCAGAAATAATAACAGTTTTAGCATAGATATAAAAACATCAAATTTCATACTTTGCTGCCCTTCTTTTTTTTTAACAATTACAAGATATCATGTGGTTTGGGTCCTCAGATTAGCTTTCATGAAGTTGTTTTTTGAAAGACAATAGGAATGAAAATGTTGACAAGATCTGTACCCATTACAAGGTGAGATGTTTTGCATTTGGTCACTGCCTTCCAGTGCTACGAGTCCAGCTAAAATTTTATGACTGCCTGAGAACCAGGCCATGAACCTAGTCAGAAAACAACTATAAAATCAAGCAACATGGACCACTTTTATTTTACATTTATATTTAACTCAAGGTAATAATTAAAAAAATTGGTTAAGAAATGTTTTGGACCCAATTCTATCTGGTACTTGTGTCTTTCTGGGGGATATACTAAATCTTACTTTCCCCAAAACTTTCAGAGATACCACAGTGACTCCAGAGAAGCTCACAAATCTATTTGCATGCAGCAGACTAGAGACCAGAAACACATGCTTTAGGGTGTGCAAGCTCCTGTCTGTCACAGCTTTATCAATTACTATTTTTTTTATATTGGAGTGATGTGCTCCTGGTAGAAAAAGTCAACACAGAAAGAGTCTGCATATGGCCAGGTTACTTAGACTATTATCTTTAAAATTGCTTTTGTCAGCAGTGCCTGATGAAACTAATGCTCAGATATAACCAGTTCAAAATGACACCACCATGTTGGAAGCTGCAGTTTCACTTCTCCAGAGGTTTTGCTTTTATGAGGACCGTGAAATTAATTACAAGGGTCTAAAACTGTGCCACAACTACTATGTAGAGACTAAAATATCCGTGCTCTTTCCTCCCCTTCATATTACTAAGAGCAATTTGGAAGGATAATATGGAGCCCAGGGATATCTCACATGAAGGTAAAAAGATCACAAGAACTAAGAGTAGCATTAGCTCATTTTCTTATCATTAGGATTCTTCCTGACAGAAAGTAAGAAGTAGGATTTTTCTGATTACAGTCCATTTCTTATGATTAAATGATTGACTACATTTTTTTTAACAACAACAACAACAAAAAACACATGAGGGTAATGTATTTAATTTCAACATGAAATCTGTATTTAGAATTCAATTAGAAATGTTTTGTATTTTCTATAAGAAAGAAAGTAATATTTTTCCCTAAAAAAATAAGTAAATTAAGTCTAATTCCTAGAGATACAGAGTTTCTTTTTCTCCTGTAAATACATAAATGCTATGTTGACAACATCTCCATGAACATATGTGCTCTTCTCATTTACACTGGCACACAAAAGTATTAGGGCTGACATCTCTTAAATGTGAAAAGGGCTCAACAGTGCAGTCTCAGATACATTTCTGAAGTGCTGAAAAGTATAAGCATGTCCTGTTGAATATTCTGGATAGTAATGACACCATGAAAAACTTGGAGATGACCTGTCTCAATTAATTAACCTCTATGACCAGATATTTTTTTTGCCATATGGAACCTCTAAACTCCTCCCTGACCATAGCAGGAGAATTTGCTGTGTATACTTGCCATGATTATCTCAAAGGTGAATCCTTTTCAAAAAGATTTTCTCAGATCTGCTCATTAATAAAATGTATCTTTGAGGTAAAAAAAAAGTTCAAAATAATTAAAATTTCATGATGAAATGTAGTGCTTTTTACTAATTTGGACGAACCATAGCAATCAAAATTAGAATAAAAATGTTTTCTTTTCCCCTGAAGACCAAATTGAATCAAACATTACCTAAGAAGAGAAATACATAACAGCAATATCCAACCAGAGTTTTTCTCAGAGTATTTTTAAATTCCTTGCCAAATTCAGTTGTCCCATTTTCTTCTTGGCTCAACATTTGTCTTCAGTGTTTCATCAGTCTTGGCTCCACCTCACCCAAAATGCAAACAAAATCTTCAAGTCACACATGAGAGTAAACCAGTTTGAGCTGTAGGGCCTGATCTCCTCCCTGGTAAAGTCAACTCTTTGGAGAGTTTTTTTGGGATAGAGTCTGGATAAGCAGCTAAATATTTGATTCATTATCTGAACCCAATTGAATTGCTGATAGAGAAGGTTCATCCATCATTTCATTCTGCCTTCCAAGTTTAGAACTTGGGGATTTATCTGCTTCTCTTTCATCAGTGAATCATATCACTAACATGATTACTTAAAGCAGTGCAGAAGCAGAGTCCTGCCCAGAACTTTCAGCAAAAGCTCTTGCAGTATAGTGGACAAAGGATGCTGCTGAAGGAATACTGAGCACACCTGACATAAAAGGATCACTGACTCTTTTCCTCTCTTTTAGCTGAGCAGCATCTGTGCTGTCTAATATCACCTCAGCAGTCTTGTCTGAGTGGGTAAGCAAGGGACTTCAGACAATCCCCAGCCCCAATCCCTCAAGAATCTGGAAAAGAACAGAAAATTGTAAGCCTTCACTGCAGGTTTCCCATCACAGCATTCATATATGAGATGGATTTTTTTTTAAAATTATTACTATTATTATTATTATTATTATTATTATTAACCAGCATAAATTCTGGGCTGTCCTGGTTTTAGTAACTAGATGAAGGAAGGACTGTTTTTTAAATGCTACATCTTCAATTGCATTTTCAGTGAATCTGTGTTCTGCTAGTGATCCAAGACTTTAAGGTGCTTAAAACATTTAAAACACTTTGAATCACCTCTAACCACAACTGCCTGTAACACAAGAGGATGCTGTTTTTAACTTCTGAGCTCAAGGCCCTTCAGGGGCTTGGGACCCTGGAGTCATTTGAGCTGGACAAACCAAAAATCAAGGGAGGCTACAGCCTCTGGCACCCTACCTTCAAAGCATCTGAGGGCGCTCACACTATGATTTCCTTCTCCATAATCTGGCAGTGACTGTGTAGTCATGGGACTTTTCTGTTTCCCTCTTTTCTTTCCCTGTTCTTGATGCCTCTTTCAGCTTTAAGGCTGCTACACAGTTGTCAGAAGTCTGGCTTCAGTGGTCTGAAGGGAGACAGATACTGATAAATTTCCTTTTGATCTCTGCTCTGCAAAACCACTCGGTCAGAAAAAAATAGAAGGGTCTGTGTGCGTAGGGGTTGGAGGATGTGAAAGGCAAAAAGCACCCTCTCATGCCAGAACGAGTCTAACTCCCACTTCACATTAGATCTGAAAGAGGGGTATAAAGAGTTTTGTATACATTTTGCAAATGAAGACAATGCACTGTAAGAAAATGAAGCCAGTGAATAAAATGGGGGTAATGATACTGATCTCCTTTCTAAAGTGCTCTGAGATCAGTTGATGAAAAGGACTGTACAAGAGCTAGGTATTATTATAGTTAGAGCATTGCAATTGCTTTTCTCAAAAACCTTATCTTTTAGTTGTATATTCATCAGGATTGGTGTTGAAAGGTTACAGTTTATAACAACTACTTTGTTGCAATAGAAATGAGGCTGAAAAAGAACTTTTGTTTTCGTGGGGCTACAGAAATTTGGAAGTATCATTTCAGGATATACATATACAGCTGTAGCAGTTGACTTCCACTCAATATTTTCTCTCTGCCCTGATCTAAGATTGAAGGAAGAAAATGTGCCAGTGACCTGTACACAGTCATGAAGAACATGGTATTTAAAGTACAAAACATTAATCTTGATACACTGGCAAACAGGCATGAGCTACATAGGCAGGAGCAGTTCAGGAGCCATACAACAGTTTTTCCAGGGGATTACAAAGCTGAAATGCAGAAATAGTTTTATTCTCCATCAGGATTTTACAGATCATGCTGAAAAATCCACAGTAAATGAATCTGTACCAAGTTTTCAGAAGAAACTTCAGTTTTGTATAGGTGTATCATTAGGATAGGAATGAACTTGCTATTTATTTATGATAGTCATAAGATGTCATTCGACTCTTCCATTAGGCAAACAGCTTAAACAACAGCATCCTCCAAACTCCAAAATCCAAGTGAAAATGAGGCATTCGCTTGTCGTGTATGTGAGTGAATTCAAATTGATTTCAAACTGAGAAGCAGGGAAATGCTCAGAAAAAGGTTAAAGATATAAAAAGGACCAATTCCATAAAGGAAGTCTACAGGGTGTGTTATCTGTTGGGTGTTGTTTGGAGGATGTACTATTACTTCTGTTAGCTTGAATCTTGCTAGTTTCAAAAAACAAACAAACAAACAAACAGGAATTTGTTTCTTGGAAAGAAACCATCTTAGAAATAAACACAAATAAACATCTAAGAAAATTTGCTCTGTTGAATTCTCCATTCAGTGGGAATAACATGAAATTTCACAATATGTCTAGCTGCTCAGATCAGAAAAGGTAACCATATGTTCCTCACTATCTTTAGTTATTAAAAAAGTAAACTACTGAAGAAAGCCTTCAATTCAACCAATTCTGATAAAAATAGGAGTTTGGCTTATTGACAATTATGTGCATTTATGTACAGCTGAAGTTCGGTTCACCCTTTAATGTATGGCTATTATTATCACTGAAATGAAGTGATACCTAACTCCTAAACTGTGGTATTTTCACAGGGAAAGTCATATGAACAATCAATAAAAAGCAGAGTTCTACCTCAAATATACTTTAAAGATATGACAAAGAAATAAATTCAGACAAATGAATATAAGGAAACTAGAAAATATCAGGTAAGTTTAACAGAAGCAGTGATAAGCCAAGGTTCCTTCAGGCTAGTAATCTAGCAAGTGCCTATCCACAGATATCAAGGAAAGGGAAGATCATGAAGCTCAGTGTAGGTGTTTGCATGTAAGTACTACTATGCATAATGAACAAAGTAGCAAAGGAATGAAAGTATTTGTAAAGAATCTAATATAAACTGCACAGAGAGACAGTATATTTTTGCTAATACCTTGAGCCACTATGCTGAAAATGAACGAAAGGTACGTAACCTAAAAGTTCAAAAGTCTTTGAAAATTAGGGTTTTGGTAGAATACAAAAAAAAATAGGTTGTCTGGAAGAGGCTCTGCCATGGAACTAGAGGAGAAGAACTTATTTTTTCATTCAATGAACTTGTAAACAAAGTAAAAAGCAAACAGGGCAATTACTAGAGAGATAAGGGCAGGCAGGTAATTACTGGAGCAGGATTGCACTGATAGGAGAAAGTGACAAAAGCTACAGCAAGATTAATGGATAAAATGGAGGAGGGTGATTGGTGGTAGGATGGAATTGCTAGAGAAAGCTGAGTTGTAAGAGAAAGAGAACCACTCTAGCATCTTTTCCTCGAGGAAAGAGGAGAAAAAGTTAGAGTGAAAAGAAAGCAGAAAAAAAGTAGAAGCCTTTGCTGATTTCTTCTCTGAAGTTATAAGTGAGATGCTATTTGAGGAAAGAGTGATGGATACAGGAGGATGGAAAACTTAAGAAGTGAGTCATGTGGAAAAATTTTATTGAATTAAGTAGATTTATTCTGTGGAATGTTACTTATAGAAGTGGCAAAACTGGACAAGAAAACACAGCCATGGTGCAAGAAATCATACAGGCTATCAAGTCAAACTGAGCTGTGCAAGACCAGGAAAAGAGGAAATAAGTAGTGAGAGTGAGTTTGAGTTCCTCTTGTCAGAGGAAGGATTAGAAAAATATAAATTGTGGAAGACAGAGAATCACAGAGGCAGGTATTACTGGATCAGCAAGAGGAGGGAATCACTTTCTTGGGAGTCTGCTGGTCAGGCTTTCAGATGGTTCTAGCTTTTGCTAAAGAAGTGGTCAATTTCCCTAAAGCTAGTCATACAGTTCTATCATAAAGCCAATCAGAATTTCATCTATTTTAACCTGAGCACCAGGTACTCAGATGTAATTTCTGCAGCACCTTTAAACAATTGAAGTTGAAGAACAATAGTTCTGTAAATGGCCATTTGTCACTGTTTGTCTTATTCAAAAATGTTTCAAGTAATACAATTAAGCTTAACTTCCCAAGGAAAATTCTTTTATGCATCAAAACTGTATAAAAACTCCGAATAGAAAACATGCTTTAATAATAAACAGATAATTAAAAACACTTGAAACACATGCATATGTTTTATTCGAGGTTAAAATCAATGGTATGCTGCAATTTAGTTATGCGAGCTGATTTAGTATCATCTTATATACCAGTAACACAAACATGTGCTACAGGCTTAGTTGTGAAAGTGTGGAATGCACCACTAACAAATTCAATTTTTTGCCCCTAACTACTCACAAAATTTTTCTTCTTTTAAAGGAAAACCACACATCATCTCTTACAGTGAGCTCGGTCAAAAAGAAAGCCAAAATAAAGACATCCTTAACAGTGGACTCTAACACTGTATGTATTTCAGGAAGAAAAAAACCAGCAAACAAAGAAAAGGAGAAGTAGTTAGGAAATTTTGCTCCCATTCTCAGAGGAAACTTCTGTTCTTAACAGAGTTCAGGTAGTCACATCGTATTTCCACATCACCTGGAAAAATTTGTAAGTATCTAAGAAAATACTTACACATCTTTATCATTCTGGCTAAACAAATGAAGCACACGGCTGGATCAATAGCCCCCTGGGGATGTCATTCTTTACCGTTTGTAGTAAATTTGAATTGGAAACTATATTCTCAGCTAACTTGTATATTAGGTCAGACATGAGACGGAGAAATAATCTTCCTTTGGAGCATGAGGTCATTAATGCTGAGAAAGGTCAATTACAGCCATTTCCATCAATAAGTGCCAAAACACCTAGCAGGATGTATCCTTCAATTGCCATGAGACCTCATGGGAATTGTAGCTTGAGTGACTCAAGCTGGGTTCTCCTAAATTTATGTTGGTTGAACTTCCCATAGAAATGTCCTTAATGCTCTGTGTCAGTTCCAGTTTGGTTAGAAAAGGTCTCCTCAGAGACCAAATGCAGTCCCAGCAGCATGTCATATGAAAGAACAGCTAAACTTACTCTAAGGGTGAGCAAGTATTTGTACAGTAATCATGCAGTGGTCAAAGGTCCACTTTTCTCTAAGCTGTAAGTTTATTAATAGTGCATGAAAGAAGAATTACCTTATTTTGCTTCAAAATAAAGTTGTAGATTAGAAACTGCTATGAAAAGGGAAGGCTCATTGTGGAAAGTTTTGACTTTTGGTTGAAACTAAGTAATCAATAGCTACTTATGCATTTGAAAATCTATGGTGTCACCATTTATAAGTTTACATTGAAATTGGACTATACACTTCAACTAATCCAGGGCCTCATTTTGCAAAAAATTGATCCAATAAATCTCACACCTACTTTTCTAATTTATATATGAAAATAAAGCCTAGTTTAGCAAAGATTTGCACCAATACATCTATGTACATACGTAAACAATGTAAATATATTTAATAGTTTTATTACTGTAAGTCAGATCTTACAGCAACTCAAAGTCACTTACATTCAGATTTCCTCAAACGTGTATAGGTCGTATGTGAAGATGGTTATAAGTCACACTTAACCTGATTTGGACAATATAGACACCATTTTCACTGAGATAACTTCTACTGAGGGATAATAGCATCAATTAGAGCACAAGGAGCATCAACAATTGACTAAACTTGGACTCAATATATACTAGTGTGTGAGATGTGCTATAAGATAAGAGTGAAAAAAACAAATCTAGCTTCTCCCTAGGCAAAATATGTGGACTTAATTTCACAAGGAGGCTTTGAGAAATGTACCTGCAGTATTTATGTGGAAAACAAACAACACGTTGTTAAAATTGCATTATAAACCTGGTATTGCTGGTTTGCTGCTGATGAAGGAAGAAATCCCACTAAACACTAATAAATTGGACAATACCTTGTGAAGAAGTTGAAGTGTAACCTGTGTGGCATTTGCTCCTTTCAAAATGCTGGTCCTATTATACTGATGGTTTCAGGTTTGTTTTGCATTTTGCCACTGGCATAATCGCATTTCAGGGCATGCCAACAGTTATACAACAGCAATGACAGAAAAATATCCTAGCCAGTCTGAAACTGTCATTGATGATTCTGATTTTAGAACACACAAAGGAAAAAATATCTTGAGATTTTCAGAAGTTCTTTGCACATTAAATATTTAAAGACAGCATTTAAAAACGTTTGAAGGACCAAAATTAAATCAATGAAGACCAAAACATTCAAAGGTAAGATTTTCTGCTCTATTCTTTTATTTTTTACTTACATTTTTTGAAGACTTAAATAAAAGTGTTAGCAAAAATGTCAAGCATTTCATAAGCTCATTGAGTTTAGGGAACTAGTCAAATTAGGCTTATAAAGTAATTTGGCGTTTGTATTCTGAAATAATGAAATTCAGTTACGAGGTTTGATTAGGCAGTTTTTAACCAAACTTCCACTAACAAGCATTTTGAATGTCAGCAATAGAGTTGAATCCAGGAATATCTTACCTTTCTGCTCCTTAGTTAGGCTAAGATTTTCCAATGTTTCAATCAAAGTATGTTTTAGTAATAATGTATACATATATAAACATCAGTAAAACAGGTTTTCACTTTAAAACTCTGATTAACACTTTGACATCTGAAGTGCTACAGTCGTTGATGTGGTTCTGTTTGTGTTTCACGCCAAAGCAAATTTGTTAGACAAAGTTGCCATGTTTTTTGCATCTGGATTTTATGATGTTTGGCTTTGTAATGGTTATATATAGATATTTTGGCTAAATGTAATTAGTTTAAGTGCCTGGAAGATTAAGGTTTATTTGCTTTATACTGGATTAAAGTGTAAGTAGCAAAGGTACTATGAACAATCCATGTATGTTTCCTCCAGCTATTCAAGTTCCAAAGACCTATACACCAACACAGGACAGTGGTGGCCAGGAAGCACAGGGATTTTTGAATTTATTAAATTTGCTGTAAGAAAACATCAAATAGTTTAAACAGGCTAAAATGGTTAAGTGAAATTGTGCATATTGATTTCTCTGATCATATTTCTTAGAAATTTTATCACATATGCATATCATACTTTGGTGCTTGGAACATGAACAAAAAAACCACGTTGACAGATTTTTCTCGCCTTCTGTACTGAAGAAAATAACAGTATTCTCACTGTTATAAGAGTTAAAGGTTAAGAAGATGGAAGTATACAGGTGATTATTGGGATTATTTAACACTGTCTCACTAATGATTTGTTTAGACCACTGGCCTTCCAATACTTGAAGTAAGCATATGAACAGGAGGGGAACAGCTGTTTACAAGGGTGGGTAGTGATAGGACAAGGGGGAATGGTTTTAAACTGAGATGGGGGAGGTTTAGGTAAGATATTAGTAGGAAGTTTTTCACACAGAGGGTGGTGATGCCCTGGAACAGGTTGCCCAAGGAGGTTGTGGATGCCCCATTCCTGGAGGCACTCAAGGCCAGGCTGGATGTGGCTCTGGGCAGCCTGGTCTGATGGTTGGTGACCCTGCATGTAGCAGGTCACTGGGTGATCACTGTGGTCCTTTTCAACCCAGGCCATTTTATGATTCTATGATTAGTGTGGGAGAGCAGATACCACAAAACTGATTACTAAGTCTCAGACTCTGGCAACCTAATTTTACTTTTTATTAACTATGTGCTAAAATGCAATTGTAGCTAACTAAAACTAAGATAAAAATAAAATCAGGATGACAAGGAGTTCCACGTTGGATAAATAACTGTTGATTACTAGCTACGAAGAACATGCAATGAAATTTTGGCAGAGTCTACTGGCAGATGAAACACTTCAAATGAGATAAATAAACGTGCTTGGATACTATTATTTATTTACAAGATCAAATTAAATCAGTTTTAATAATTCCGTACTCATGTAAACGTGCTATCTCACAATCACTTTGAATTCTTTCATGCTATGAAACTTTGGCTTATTTACAGCTTTTGTTTTTTTTCCTTCCCACCTTGATATTGGAATAACCTGGAACTTCTGCATCATCAACAATAGATGATACGACTGCTGGAGCATGGTGGTTTGTCCTCTTTCTCAACCTCTAAGAAGAGTAGAAAGCTGATTCTGCTCAAGAGCAGGATTTTGCTTCCTTTGATTTGATTCTGCTCTACTGTGTTTGTTTGTTTGCTAGTTTATAATCTACAATGGAAGATATGTAAAAATGGACAGATACAGAACAGGTTTTAATGCCTAGGTTTCCTGACCACAAACCTTTTTACAAATTTAACATTTCAATTTTCCAGGAATGTAAAGAAAAAAAAATACTTGGGCAAGGTAATATTGATGATGTAATTTGAAGTATATCTCTATCAGTAAGTAAAACAACCACAGACTGTTTTCTGGCCACAAGATTAAGACACAGCTTACAGCTTCATGGATGAATTCACTGCTCACACCCAGTCGCTTGTTGGAACTCTGGTGCCAAATCCAAAAAATACGATGATAATGGTCATTGCCTTAGATTCAGTTTGAAGACTGAATCTGGCATGGCTAAAATATTTTTTGAGATTAGAATAATAATTTAATATCATATCTGATCATACGTTAGCAGCCTGTGTCCATATTTGGTTTGCAAACATGGACATAGTTCTACACTTTTCATTGTAAAAAGAATGGATATTTTTCACAGTCCTCTGTACTCTGTGGGTTCAGCAGCATCACTTGATAATAGCTTATTTAACTAACCAAAAATTAAGAAATATAGCAGAAAGACTCTGGGTATTAGATTTCACTGAAAATCTGTAGGTAAGGACATCTGACTTGCTCCAATTTTTTTTTCAATTCTTCATATTTGTGAGCTCTTCTAAAGTGTTTTCTCCGGAGATAAAAGAGGCTGAGCAGTGTCTTGCATCCTTTCTGTGGTTGCTATGGGAAGTCCTCTTCTGTGCTTCCCCATTAAAGTAATGGTAGCATGCTTTCAAGTTTTCCCCAGAACTGTTTCTCAATAAATAACATGAAAGTGTATAGACATGAGAGACAGCACATTATTATCGCTTTGTACATCAAAAATGGGAAGGACCTCAAACATTTGGAGCTCAAAGTAACTGATTGCATGAAATGCATTTTTAGGCCTGTGTGACAGAAATCCTCCAGTCAATATAAAAGTGTTATAATTTAATTTTCTCTCCAGTTGCCACAGAGAAACTAGAAACCAAGCATTTTTTTCAAAATTTGACCAAGACACATACAAGAGGCTGAAAAGTGGCTCGGAGGCTGTTGGATTACAAATCCATAGTAGTTAATGTTCCACATCTCTGTATTTCTCTGAGAAGAAAAAGAGAAAATGAAGGCTTTCTGTCCTGTAGTGAGGATGATAATTGCAAGAAATATAGCAAGCATAAGTGGCATAAACGCAATAGATGAAATTCAGGTCTCAAAAGAATCAATGGGAAATTATATTTGTAAAAAAATGAAGTTGATTATTTTTTTTCAATACTAGCATATGCTTATGTTCTACCATATATTATCACAGGAAGCAGAAGGAGAGAAGTATTAAAAGCACTGCTGCAAATGAGAATCACTCTTAAAAATGTCTGAGGATGCTCATTATATTCAGAAGATTGACTAAATTTGCATGTTTTGCAAGGAGGAAGTTTAACTGAAAATGAAATAAGCATTCTTTCTAGCTGCAATCAATAATAAGAAGTGAAGGTGATACAGCAGAGTGGAAGATGAATCCTCCCTGTCTCCTAAAGATATTGAAGTTACAAGAAACTATAGGGGAGGTCCTGAAAAGGTGTGAAATAAAAGAAAAATTTTTTTTTTTGCAGCAAAGGGATGCATGTGAAACTTCCCAGTGAGAGTGGTGAGGTGCTGGAACAGGCTGCCCAGAGAGGCTGAGGATGCCCCATCCCCGGAGGTGTTCAAGGCCAGGTTGGATGGGGTCCCGGGCAGCCTGGGCGAGTATCAGATCTGGAGATTTGTGGCCCTGCCTGTGGCAGGGGTTTGGAACTTAATGATCCTTGGGAACCCTTCCAACCCAAGCCACTCTCTGATTTTATGATTCTATGGTATGCATCATTTAATGGCAAGAAGAAAAAAATACTTCATGTAAAAATTGGTTATATAATACATAATTTGTTTCAAAAGTGTATCTTGAACCTGCCTCTAATCCCCATACTGCATACAATTAGATCTTTTGCTATTTGTGTTATACTCTGGATTTATGCACAACCTCTTTTTTTTTTTTTTTTTTTTTTTTTTGTAAAATAGAATCTCTCTAGGCTCAGAAAACTAGTACATTTTGCCCAGCAAATATAATACTTCCTTTCAGAAACTAATTAGAAACAGATTTTATTTGAATCAACAGATCAAACCCAGAAATTATCTTCAGAATGCTGCATATTATTTATAGATGTTCACAATAATGACTATAACAGTACAGAAAGAGAAAATGCTTTCTGAGAATGAGCTAAGCAGAATTGCTGTTTTAGTTACTTCTGTACAGAAGGTAAAACTAAAATGCATAAAACAGGAAATGTGAAGAAATACGTGACAAAATTGTGAAATAGGTGATATTTTATTCTTCTTTTCTGTGTTTTAGATCCCAACCTGATATCATTTGCAGCAACACATCTCACATTTTCTTTAAGATGATTTAGGAATGAGATACAAAGGGGCTGTACTGACATTTGCTGAGTCCCTGGGTATACCTTGACATTTCTTTCTGTGCAAACTCCAGCAGTTACATAAGTACCCAGTTATCTAGATCAGATAATTCTCGTGGCTGAATTTTAACATAAAGGACTCAATCACTGGTGCCCTTTCGAGAGCATGGAGGGCAAGAGGGATGCACTTGGAAATACTGTAAAATGTTCTGTTGTACCTAAGGTATTTGGCCTAGCTAGAATTAGCACACAATGTGAGCATAAAGGATGATATTAGAACATATTGCCAGCAGTATGGAGGTCAATTTAGGACTTTTCATCAGCAATGAATTTTTATGTAACATTAAACACTTGTAAGCTTAGGGTCTGAGGTTCACTGCACTCAAGACTCTGCAGATTACCACCAGAAGTGGTCATTTTCCCTTCTTTGTTGACCATTTTTTTTCCTTTCTGTGTCAGCTGTGGCAGAGAATGAAGTGATTCAGTGAGCTGATGCAATAGAATATTGTTCTATTCTTTTATATTTTGGTGGATTACTTTTCCATGGGAACAGCAAACTGTACTAACTTACCCTTGGGTCACTTATTATATCCAAGACAAGTGACATGGAAGGAAAAATATGAAGGAATGAATGCAAGGACAGGCAGGACAAGCCCTTCTGAGGGCTGCATGTGCAGTTTCATGAGATTAGATGTAACATCAAACCACACCAGTCATCAACTCTCTTTCAACTCTCAGTGAATGAGTACATGACATTTAAATTCGGCCTCATGTAATCACTTCCTGGCAAGTTAGGCTAACATCTTACTTAGATTATTTCTCCTTGATCATTTCAAAATACCACAACACATTCAAAGAAATTCCTGATGATTTTACTACCCATTCTTAAGTTTATATTGTAGTGATTACTCTTAACTTTGAAAGTTGTAAACAGTAAGAATTCCTTTATTTTTTTCCTTTAAAGCAGCAGCTAGAAATTTCCACCATGGAAATGACTTGGATGTTTCATGGGTAGGCAGTTACTGTCCTATGGAATTAAACATGAAGATAAGATTGGCTTGAACAACAGAATTACATTTTCCCTTCAAACTGCTTTCAAGTCTCTCTTAGTTCTTAAAAAGTGCTTGCAGAAGTTGTGAAACTTCATTACAGAAGGCATGGATGCTATAAAACCATTTACAGACCAATGGAAATGGCATGCATTTGACAGTCTTCTGTAGAAGAGGAATTCTGCAGAAGAATTTCAGTCTGCCAGGGGGAATGTCAGAATCAACAGAAAAACCGAAGATTTTATCTAGAACAAAAAAGGCCATCGAATTTATCAGATAACAGAGTTTGCTTGAGTAGTTAAGCAACTGTATTGTAATTCCCAGACTGGGTTGTCTTAACATATTGTACTAGTTTTCCCATTTGATCTTAGTCAAGTAAACCCTCTTATACATATGTATCGGGTACCCAGTCTGAGCTGTGAAGTGGTAATTAACTACAAAAAAAAAAAAGGAAGGGATGTCTTCTTAAACTGCTTCCTTGGCCTGATACTAACTTATATTCTAAAGCAATTCAAAATTGCAGGCTTTAATTGGCTTTGGAAATGCTAGGTTTGTATGAGAAATGTTTTAACGTGATGCTGATTTTCAGGAAGTTGCTGCTTAGCTGAGAAATGTAGCAGCCTCTCTGCTGGTTCCAAAGCTGTTATAGCAAAATCAAACAAACAGACTGGCAGAAATCCTTGCTAAGTAGAAAATTTTAAATATACCTGCTTGTCTGCTGGTTGAAATAGAACATAACTGTTCACGCAGCCAGATCTATAGAGGAGAGATGAATTGGGCATTGCTTTCTGAATTAAAACAAATGCAGCTCCCACACCAGGGCACCACATGGATCCATTGCTATTGCAATCATTGTACTTCATGTACTCAGCCTTCAGGCTGCAGCACTGCCTTGCCCCCCTTTGCAATTTGTGCTTGACTCAAGCTTAATCATTTCATAGACCAGTTTATATCTGGTAACAAAGTGAATCGACAGGATTGCTTTGAAGTCAGATCATTTGTTGAAAATACAAGCTAGCTAAAAAAGGCTATACGGAGCTCACCAACCTCACCAACACTGTGGTACTGCAGGCATCTCAGAGAGGCATTCTGCTGGCTTAGGGGAGGCTGGAGGAAGCACTGCATGCCCCATGATACTGTAGGAGCTACAACTATGGCTGTAATAAAGCACCTAAAGGAGATGGAATTTATTGCATAGGAAGATGACTGTAAGTTTTCACTGGCTATACAGGAAGTCTGGGTAAGTATTGTAGACTAGATTCATAAAATTCAGGCAGCTATATTTGGGTAAGATAAATCCCATCTGCAGTTTCTTACTTTCTCCAGGGAGCTGAGTGACGTAGCTAAGCTGGGAGTAAACTCCCAGTGCTTTTGAAGTGAAAATAAACGTTTCTGTGTAGGAGATTCAACTAAATAAAACAATTACAGCGATTCAGTGACTTCTCCAGTAACTACATCATTGTTTCATTTGCAGAGTAGCTACTAATTAGTTAATTCCAAAAAGAAGCTCAGCTACCATTTGAGGATAACAAGAATATTACTGTTTTCTTTAGTTTAATTTTTATTTTCACATTTATGCACTATATTTTGTGCACTGCTCTTACGCTGAGAGTTTTCCCAGTGGCTAGAAATAAGTGTGAGCTTCATGTAAATCATTTAGTTATAAACCAAGTATTGATTTCAATGCTCTTTTATGAATGCTTGCATAATTGTCCTGAATGGACAAGAAACTGCCCACAGGCAGCATCAAGTTTGGTCTCAGACAGGGCTTAGTCTCGGAATGGAGTATTAGGTAGGCTCAGGTTTTACTTATAAATTACTTATTCAGCTGTACTACTGATTCCTAGTGTTCTGTTAAAAGAAGCATTGTACATATCATGGAAAGCTCTTACAGAAACTTTAAGAATAGTCATACCCTAGCTTAAAGTACAATTGCTGTCCCTGGCTGTCCCTGCATGCCTAGCTGCATGATTGCAAGTTCCCTCACTTGCCTTCAGCAGGAATTGAAAGAACTGTGTAAGCTCAACCTTAGGTTTTCCTGCAATTTCTCTTAAACGTAACTTTACAAACATAGGTATTACTACTAAACTTCAGGTATTGACTGCAATGTTTGGTCCTGTAAAGTTAATCTAGAACAGTTTTAAGTGTAAATCCTTCAAACGTTTCACCTTTAATTTATATTTGTAGCCTTTGCAAAACAAAATGTTTGGACTTAAGTTATCAAACGTTAGTGAAAAGCTGTGATAACCTTCATAATGGTAACATACAAAACAAACACAGTCTTTCTAGCTCATTTTTTTCTTTTTCTCTCTCTCTCTCTTTTTTTTTTTTCTTTACATCTGAAGAGCATCCCACTGACTTGTGTCTCAGTTTCCAATTACATTCCAAATCTCAAGCTGCTGCTAAACTTTATCTCTGTTCCTGTCAACTTTTCTATTGAGTGTCTTTAAGAAATAGATATCATAATCAATGAATGGTGCTCCTCCCTAGATTTTGATCAAAGGCATTTATTGACAAAGCAATTTGTAGCAACACATAAAAAGCAAACCTACCTAAGAGCATGGATGAGGTATTTCTAAGATAAAGACAGATATAAATTGTGATTTTTTTCCTGATAGAACACATACTTTTTGTGTTGTGCTTTCAAAATAGTGTTCAATAAAATATGAAAAGTGATCAAATTCCAGTATCATTGTGCAAAACTGAAATAAAACTGAAATAAAAGATTTTTTTTTAAAGAGGGTACTTATTTGTATTATGTCTAAATATATATCTGCTGAGCTATCAATCTCAGTAATTTCCCCGCATATCGTACTGCCAGAGTATTTAGTTCAATTGAAGCAAAGAATTTTCTAACGTGCTGTATAAATCTCTTGAAAAATGAGCTTTTCCATTGATCTAGGCACACAGCTACTCATCTGAGAAACCAATTACTTGGTATGCCTTGATAAAAAAATAAATTAAGATGGCATTAAGACACAGAAAACAATTAATTCAAGGAAAAATATTGCACAGATTTGTTTTGATTATATCAAAATCAAAGCTGGAAAACGTGATTAAACTTGAAAGAGGTCGACTCATTACAGTAATCAATGAAGATTAAGACTGAAACATCTTTATCTGTGTGATACTGATATGATTATAATTACAGCATTTTGTATTTGTGGTCCTGGATTAGATTATATTTCATTTTTAAAAGCAGGAGATTCCTCAGTCCTGTGTTTTCCCTACTTATGGTACCACTGAAGGGCAAGGTTAAAGTTATTTTGGTGCCAGACTACCCTAATTTTAATCTGTTTGGATTTCTATTATGTGTAACCAGACTGCAAGAAAACACTGACACAGATGCTAACTTTCTTAAGGACACAATTAAACACAAATTTGAGGTAAAATAAAATAATATATTTACCTGAAGACTTAAAAGACTCATCCAACACTACAAAACTATGAACTTGGTGTGAACTTGCTGCCTGAATACTACATTCCCTATTTTGGACACATGTAAATAAGTCTTTGTGGCAGGGCTACAGCTGGCTTTTCTGAAATTACACTGATATTGATGTGCCCTGACCTAAATGGGTTATTGTACATGTTGTGCATACGTGAACTAGGAATCAAGTGAAGATGTCAAAGTGTTTCTACTAACGTCAGTGGGCTCTAGGACAATGAGCAGACATTCAGTTGACACAAGGTCTTGCATTCTGCATAGGACAGACATGCAAAGAGAGGCTTACCTACCAAACATTTCACACAGGGAAACTGCCTCCAGTTTTTCCAACATCTCTCCTCACTCATGTTATCTTGAAGACCTACGAAGACAAAGATACCTACTGGCATGAAGTGTAACTTAGAAACATAAAACTTAGATAAACTGGAATGGGAAACCCCTTCTGCAGGGTAAGAGCTTTCCAATGGCAAGATCTTGAGTAACCTATGTAAAGAAAAAATCTAGTGGATGGCTTTCCAACAAGTTGCCATATGAAAATTTTGCAGCCAATGAAGCACCTGCAAGTAATTGTCTATTACTTATTTTAAATGAGTCTGTCACTGTCATTACGTGCTGCTGTCTGTTTGACAAATATCATGACTTATTCATTCCATTTGAAAAATGCTTAACATCAAGTTTAACTTCTTGCAGTTCAGCTTCCACATAATCTATTAACGCAGTGTCCAACCTACCCATGCTGTTATTGCATTATACTATGGATCTTTCTTTGCTTCTTTCCTGGTTAAAGCTTATATGCTGCACTTGAAAGACTTATTTATTTTACAAAACAGTACAAAGCTCAGTGAATTTTAGGACTTGACAGAAGTTCTACAGGACTGTGAAACAAATAATGAAAATGAAATTAAAGACATGGGTAAGGAATAAGCTCACAAGGTAATGTCAAATGAGCAGGAGATAAATTATCTTCCTAACTTCTTACCAATTTGGCAGTTTTTACAGCATTTATAGTGTCAGAAAATACAGATTAAATCTCTTCATCAAAGATTAAAACCCCTGTTTGCACTGACTTATGAAAATACATTTAACTGTTATTAACAGACTTTAATTGCACCAATATGCTTTTCACTTCTTAAAAGGCCTTTGTTCTTCACAAATAGCAATACAAAGGTAATAGTAATACTTTAGTGGCTTTTTCTGCTTGGATGCAAAATAGGAGTCCTTAAGCTTTAAAAATCTTTTCTCTCAGAGATACCATCTTTTGCCTGGAGCTAAAGGAATTAGGGGATATTTACATGATTTAAGGCTAATTTTACAGCATATTATGTTCCCTCTCTGCTATGGAATCAAATACTGAAGGATTTTTACATTAAAGATGTAAATAAAGGTAAAATGTAATAAATCTATTGTTTGTATGGGAAATTTCCACATTAATCTGGAAACAATATGCAATATTGAAACTGTGTAACTTGGTAGTCAGCAACAGAAAAAATAACAGTGGCTCTGGGAAGATAAGGACCTGTGATAATGCAGAATTCATACAAGACACTTGAAATAAAGTTTAAAATTTTAGCTTTGACAGGGAAAAAGGAAACAGGCAACTACATAGTGATACGTACAAAAGAAATATCACTAAATCTGATGAACAGACTCATTTAATCAGATCTGCTATACTCGCCATTTAAAAATTAATTTCCAAATTGTCTTTTCCAGCTACGGCCAGAAAACTTCAGCAATGTTTTGGTGAGGGAAAATGCAATATTAGAACAGCTGAGGAGCAGTTCTTGCTTTTTTTCTGAAGATACTGTTTAGCTCAAGACAACTACAGAGAAAGATCCAGCTGCCAATATATAGAACCACTGGGAGAACTGTTTTATGTGAACAAGAAACAAGGGAAATTGCTAAAAAAGAATGAAAGATGGTTAAAGATCCTTGAGAATAATGTTCTGTGATAAATGTTTGGGCCAGTTAGAGGGAACGGTGCATGAAGAAAACTATTGAACAAGTGACTGTGGGAGGTCTACGATGAGCCAAATTCAGTGAATGGGGTGAAATCCCAGTGACCTGAGTGGGTAGACTATGTGGTTAAGATGATGGAAGACAGACCAGAAAGGCTTATTTTGGAAAACCATCATTAGGAATTTCAATCCTCCAGCTAGTGAAGAAGATCATGGAAAGATAATATTGAGTAAGAGCTAATTGCATGTAATATGAATTACCATCAAAAGGAAAAATATGCATTTGGCTAAAAAATGTAGGAGAAAATCTGCCAAGGAGCTTTGGTCTACAGAGCTGAGGGATAATAGCACACAGATTCTAGGAAATTTCATGTGATTTCTCTCATTTTTAGTTTTGGAATGAATTCACAGAGAAATGATTGCCTTCATTCTCTCTACATTCTACTCTCATCATTCTTACAGTTCATTTTGAGGAAGATAATAACAACATCGCGAGCTGTTGCCTGTTTAGAGACTAATGTTTATGTGTGCAGTTAGGAATGAAGGAGGAAGAGGATTGCTTTACAGCTGTATGTACAGACACAGAGCTCACTGTGTGACAGATGAAACATGAAACATTCTGTACCAAGAAAAACAACAAAAGACAGGTCCTCCCAAATTCCATTATAACTGTTCCCAACTTTCAATATAAGAAGAATCATGGAAGTGAACAATTGCCCACAACAGTGAGCCTTCATGTCCAAGTCCTGTAAAACTCCGCCATGCACAAGTAGAATCTTTTCTTCTCTCTTTTTTTTTTTCCTTTCCTTACATTATCTATTTATTTATTTATTTATTTATTTATTTATTTATTTTTAATATAGTGAGACAGATCCAATTTGTGCAGGAATTCAAATGAATAAAGATTTTTTAAGAGTTGAAGCCAGTATGAGAACCTTGGCAAAAGGCAAAGAGGTAACTCTTATTTAGTCTTTTGTCAAAACATTCACTGAAATGAATGGAGGATCAATAAAATTTACAAAGGCCTGCTGAAATTGACACTAAAGTATCTGGCTGTCTCAGCTTTTTTTTTTTTTTTTTAGCATTCCAACACAAGAACACAATCTTCAGCAAGTTAGGAATTGGCAAATAAAATGATATCTTACAACCGATAATATGGACAGTTTCTTTTTTTTAAAGTCTATCGAGTTCTGAGCTCCTCAGCATGTGTTTGTGTCCCTTAGCCATTCCGATCAACCTCCTGTACCTCTCACTTTCTTACACTGTCATGTCAAGAATGTATTAAATTCTGTGGCAGAAAGTGTTGCAAAAGCAGTATTTTACTAAAGAAATTATTACACATACTTACTTCGTCAAATAAGAACAGAGCATGACTAATGCCACTAGCACCTAAATGAGCAAGTTTGCATCAGAGTGGTTTGTGAATCAGGGATTAAATAAACCTCAGGTATGCAAACTATAAAACATGCCAAGGCAGCTCTTTTTGGTGAGGAGGGGGGTTAAAATTCTTGTTTTTAATATTAGAATTTTAAGACAGAGGTAATAAACCTTTAACAAAAAATCTGCATTTTCTGCACAGCCAGATTTCCATCTAAAATGTAAAGTTGATGCTTAATTCACATGCAATTTTTGAGTTTAGGTTTGAACAGCAACATCACCTGTAACACATTATATTTTTTCTTTAGGGAAATCTCATTCACACATTTGACTTTTCCTTCAGTATCAATTAATGCCTTAATGCCTTCCAATTAACGCTCGATTTTCAGCAAAATATCCTTCTCAAAGTTCTCACTGTATAAAAGCAAAACTCTCACGTCTGTGTACAGACCTGCCGTTTTCAGAGCAAACGCAAGAGGGGGCATTTAGATGATGTATCACTTTAAATACTACTCCACAAGCTGTCAGCAAAACACTGGGCGTGAGTAATATGTTTATAGATTTTGGCTCTAATTCCTCTCACTCACTTTCTACTCGTGTCCTCCCATAACTTCTTAAACAAATGACACCATTACTACCTCAGTGCAAGAACCAGACTCTACTTTACTTCTTCCCTAGGAAAATTTGATGCACTACAATGTACATTTAATTTTACTTTACACACACATACACAAACACACACACTTACAGACAATCATGCACCAGATCTTCATGACCTTTGAGACTAGGCTCCTAAATTTCACAGACCACAAATGAAAATAAACAAGCTGTTAAATCATTCCACACCCCATTTATAGTCCACTGATCAATTTTTCTTCTCAACCTGAAGTCTTTCCCTATCATCACCTGCAGCCCACATACTCCCACCTCACTGCAGAGCCACCAGCATACAGCTGTGTACTTCACACAATGTGTGTTGGTTATAAGTTCCTATGTTACAATGATTCCTACAGTTGGTGTGGCTTCCATGAAGTAATTCTGCATTTATTTTTCTATAGTGATTCAGTGAAAACTGGTAGCTGTAAGCTTTACTTCTCTAACATTTGGGAAAGTGTCTGCATGGTTGATCAGTGGTTTTTTTTTTGTTTGTTTGTTTTTTGGTTTTTTTTTTTGTAATTATTATTTTAGTTTTTTCTACATTTGGTATTAATTTTTTTGAGGAAATTGTAGGACTAAAATCTGCCAAAGTGCTTGTTTTGGTGAGTTACACTAATGGACGGAGTTATAGCTGCTCTTTTGTTGTCCAGAATGTATGTGGAGACATACAGGCTGTAGAAGAATTTGCAAAAAACAATGTCAGGGACAAATTCAAACAGTATAGATGAGGGATATAGTTCAGATTGAATGTCCCGTGTTTCAGCTTCCTTACTTAACAAATGGATTTGGTTACAGTATAGAAGAAAGCACTACCTACAAAAAGAACATATGTCTCCTCAGAAGAGCTGGATAGGGAAGAATATATAAATGTATTGGGTGTGCAATAAAATTGTTCCTGACTGTTCTGGTTTTGCTTTTTATCAGTTTATTGTAAGTCGGTTACTGCACAGTGAAGTACATGGTAACTGAGCAATGATGCAGAGGTTGGCTTTTGCAGGCTTATATAACTTTTACATATAGGTATGTATCTGAACAGGATTGTTCAAGGGCAACAGCAACAAGAGACTGGCAATGAGGCTGGCAGTATGATTCCTAATAAGGAGCTGGTCAGGCATGAAAATGAAAGACGACTAAGGAAAAGATGAACAGACTACAGTGAGGAATCTAACTTCAAAATTTAGTCTAGTTACTGCAATGGCATGTATGGAAATTAACCAGGCATGTACGAGGCTTCTACCTCGCTAAGGCGGAAGCAGTTAACAGATACACGCAGAATATGGTCATAAACATACCATTTCCTTTGGAATATTTAGCATCTGTTGCTGTCAGAATCACAACTCTTGACCTGATTTTACTGTAGGCACTGTTACGAAACATCAATTTTTCTGGAAGTACCCAAAAAATTGAAAATACTCAATTTTCTCATAAAAACCTGTGATGCAGTAAGATGCATGCAGATCTCTGTGTAAGTTACTCAAGAAAAAAAACAGGATAGACTCTCTCCTCTGCATAAAACACGCTCCTTTGCTTCAAAGATATCAAAACACAGATTTTCCACAAACTACTTCCGAAACTTCTCTCTCTGTGTGCTTCTATGCTTTGACTTCCAGTGAACAAACTGAAGTTGGAAGCGATCTGCTCTTCATCTCACAAAGTTCATTCTTTGGCAAAGGTCAGAACATTTCCCTCAAAATGAAGACTTTTAAAAATAAAAAGCTGAAGTCTAGAAGAAGTCTAAATACAGTAGTTATCAGGGAAACTTATGGTTTCTTACACTAATCTGGACACTTTATCCACTTACATAATGCTCTTGAAAGTTTGTGTTTTCAACTGATAATTGTACTTAGGAAGGCTATCAGATGCCTGCCTTGCTTAACAAATGGGTGAATTTCAGCAGTAACTTCTCAGTTTACCTGATAATGATTTGAACCTCTTAGTTAATTCCCCTGTATTTATGACAGTTCATCCCCTCTGTGCTTTGAGCTCTTTGGGTGAAAAAGTATAATCATGTTTTTGTCAAATAGCTTTCAGATTCACTAATTTTTCTCTTTTGATTTATTTTTATGATCTCCAGAAATGCTAAATCCAGCAAAGATTAGGGAATAAGTTTAGGGAAACCAAACAAACTTTCCAACTCGACAGTGAAATTTTGAAAAAGGTCGCATGATATCCTCCCTCTGCCTCTTTGCTAAGCCTTAAGCACTGTGCTGTTGTGGGTAAAAGCATGTCTTAATACAAAGGCCAAAAGCAATGATGACACATCTTTTCCTCTGATATGACCTGAAATAATGATATGATGCTTGCACAGCATTCAAAGTTAGACAGTTCCTAACAAAGCAAACATTTGGGAAAACAGCATGTGCTGTGAGTCTTTGGGCTGGTAAATATAATAACAAACACTGCAGGCAATGCTGGTAAAAAGGGAAAATAAATTAATCTGTCCTCATTCTAGTCTGGAGGTGGCTCAGCTATGGAGCTTTGCAGTCACAGCCCCTCTCTGTGGCTGCTGATGGGGAAGTTGTCACACTGAAGGGACTGCAGCTGTGCTGAGACAGTTACCAGACTGCAGGCTCCCAACAGGAGCTTTTCTAATGTGTGCAGTGTCTCCAGTTACATTTCAAATGGTCAGATTCTGAGTGGGGATATTTCTTAATCACAACCTTTTTTTCCTCAGGTTCACAGCCAGCAAATTCCTCATTCGCATCAACATGAAACATTCATTCCAACTGTGGATATCTGTGGATATTCATTCAGATCAGCCTACAGGAACAAGTTCTTCAGCTGGACAAACCACACTTAAATTTCTTTGAAATACTGAAGTCCAAAAAATTTTTTTCTTCGATTATACAGAGTTGCTGCCTTCTCTAGCAGCACAAAAACAGAGGAAGCCTTCGGCTACTGAGGTGCTGTTAGATCCAAGTCTAAAATTTAGACAATTTCTTCTGCTCAGACAGAGTTGAGTCAGTTCTTTGCCTCGCAAATTTTTCTTTGGCAAAATTTGCTTGACATACACTACTTAGTGTTGTGCTTTGGTTCTCTTATAAACTTCTATTTATTCATTTTATCTCAAGGGTTTTATGAGCGTGAGACTTTAAAGTAAGCACAACCACAGTTGCATTCTCTCACTGAGAGGCTGCTGACTTTAATTTTTACACCTCCAGTTTTAATTTCTTTTAAAGTATGGCTGTATGATAGATTGCACTGAAACTTCTTTCATGAAGGAGCATATAAGAGGATCTATGAGTCTCATGCCATTTCAAAATGTACATTCACTTGAAACTATGTGCACTTCAGGACGTTTTCTCTAGCATGTTCTTGCTTTATTCATGAGTAGTGTTCATTACCAACAAATAATTCAATGCTAGTAAGTAGTTTTTCCAATGAAGTCTTTGGAATTATTTGATGTCTAGTAAATTACTAGTGAATCTTTGCTTGGTTGCCTGCCAGGTTGAACATACTGAAGATGAACACTCTTCTACTGTGTGCTATATCTACGTAATCCTGAGTTCTATCAGCTATGACAGAATGGTATTGTGAACCACAATTAATTTCCTTTACAATAGTGTGGATAACTTCATGGCTCATTAGACTGATGATTTCATTCTGAATTGTTGGACTTGTGTAATCTTGTTTTCTCTTCAGCTAGCTTCCCAGGGTCTCATTGTCATTGCTGTGAAGCTTCAGTAATTTGATAAAATTCTCCTCATCAATCTGATGGCCATGAATTAGCAAGCCCTGCCTATTCCAATAGT
Organism: Centrocercus urophasianus; assembly: GCF_019232065.1. Lineage (NCBI taxonomy): Eukaryota > Metazoa > Chordata > Aves > Galliformes > Phasianidae > Centrocercus > Centrocercus urophasianus. The sequence continues at coordinate 11,727,093 of NW_024884475.1, read as the reverse complement.
GTATGGAGAGTATTATTTTATACAGTGACCAAAACTGATCTCCTGCTTAATGTTTTAGCCTGCTTTATCCTTCAGATATGTTGAAAAATACACCATGTCAACATTCCAATAAAAAAAAAACAAGTTGGTGACAATTAGAACAAGGTATTAGATAGGGGACATCCATGGATGGTGGAATGTTGGCACCAGAGTGAATTTCTCTTCCTCCTTTCCACTACTACTGACTCAATTCATTCTGCTACTTTTTAGGTAAAGCTTCATGTCAAATGTTAGAAAGGTAAGACATTGACTGGTCAGCTAACTTCTTATAGAAGTAAGTTTGCGATGTTATACTAAAGGACATAAGAAACAGCCACAGAAAAATGGAAATCTCTGCTGAAATTAGAAGTTGGCAATGGCTTGCATATTTCATTATTCAACTGTTTGTGCTTTGGTTCTTATCTATGAGCGGGAACAAATTTAACATTAATATGGAAGCTTTTAACAAAGATAAATGCATCAGAGATTAAAAATAGTTGTACAGTAAAGTGAGAGAATGCTTGAACGTTTCTAGGAATGAGTCTAGTACTTGGACCTCATCTCACTTTCAATTGTGAAGAGCATAATAAAATAAATTTCACAACAAAATGCTTCTTTTAATAACATTTCAAGTAAAACATTTTGTAAGATATGACTTGTGCAGCATGAATTATGAAGATAGTTCCAATTTGTTACAGGATTTTTATGTTCTGACTACTTCGTATCACAGTACTGCTCTCTTTCACTGTCATAGTTAAACATGGAGAGCATCCAAAAAGAAGTGGACAAAAAAGAATTAATGAATGAAATGTCTGAGCCACATTTTAATGTCATAAAGCAGACCATGAAAAAATCTTGTTTCTCATCCATAAATAAACAACACTTTGGTTACATTATATTTAGAATGCAACTATATTGTGTTGTTTTCTTCTTTCAGTAACTGTGGATAATTCACAAATTCATAATCTTTACATGCAAATGCATAACTGCATTTTCACTTTTATATTTGTATTTTTAGATCTTACTGCATTAATCATAATACATATTTCAGAGTAAAAATTCTTATTTTGTAATTTTTTGCCAATCAAATTATAAATATAAAAAAGAATAACTATATCATGTAATTAGAGAGTAACTACAGAACCTTTTTTGGCAGACATCAACTAAACTGTCACTGTTCAAATTTTTTTTTTTTAGAGATGGAAGATTCTTTTGGAACTTCTTCAGTGATTTCTCAGCCATTGTCTCAACTATCCTAGTAATTTTAGGCATTTTAACACAAGTTGTATAATGTTTTATTGTAATCTTCATATCTCAGATTACACCCTCTGTGGGGCACAGCCCTTTAATAGTATAGCTAAAAAGTTATTCACTTCAGGAAAAAAAAGCTTGCCTGTTTTTCTTTGATCTAGGTGAAAGACTGGCCATGGATTCCATTTTGACATTTGGAAATACTGGGTACAATTACAAAACTGCGCACAGAAAGTAGATTTTTTTTCATAGTAAATTACAGGTATTTTACACATGTTTTCTCAAAGAAACTCTTCACTTTATACTTCAGCACTGTGACGAATCTATCACAGCCTTTTTCTTTTTCATAGTAGGGAAAAGACTAAAATTTACTGCAGATTTCTGAGTAGTTCTGTGTGCCAAAATATCTGTTTCTTTTTGTATTAGATCTTTTTGTAATTACTTAATTTTGATCTGGTGATCATCATGGTCCAAATTCTCAAAGTTTTCCTATGTACAAGACTTCTCTAAGATGAATACCACCCACCACACAGCAAACAATATTTAGGATAGCAATCAACTCTGATTTCTGAGTGAAGTTTAGGTATGAGGTTTTTCTCTTATAAGCTTTCAGTTCTGAAGTTGTGATTACTTGAGATACTGCCACTAGACCTTTACTGACCCGCGGCTTCATCATGGATGGTTATCAGGTCTGCAGACAAGTAATACATAGGTATTGGTTCTTACTTCCTCTTAACTATGGTGATCAATGGTCTATGGGCATGATGGAAAGATCAGAAGGGTGTCTTTCAGGTCAGACTTGATAGAACACAAAGAAATAAATTGGATTTATCACAAGGAAGGGGGAGAAAACATTAAAGTACTTGTTTGGGATCTGTGCAAAGGCAATTCACATAATGTGATGATAGGTGATAAGTGACATTCGGATACTGTCCAGAGATTACATGAACTATACGGTTTGTCATGAAGGCTTTTTTGACTGAGATAAAGAATCTGTGTAGGATCTGTTAGAGAAATGAAAACCAACTGAAATATGCCACTCTAGAAGCAACGTGGCTAGAGTGATCAGCAGGAGCTATTCGGGTTGACATTTATGTGACAAAACTATATTAATTACAGTAAAAATGTACATAAGAACTTCAATAAAAAATTACCTGTAGATAGGTAGATGTGTATAAGAGGTTATAGAAGTAATAATACCCTATAGGAATTAAGCTTGTGGATGAGAGTTATGAAAGCATCCTGGAGAACTAAGAGAAGATATAAAATAAGCAGGTCAGATTAGGAGGATGAAGCATTATTGACTTTGCAAGAAAAAACAATATGAGATTCCTATAAAAAGAATCTGGACTATCTTACAACACAGAACCCATTTAAACTCACCTTACAGAGCACATAACTTTAACAACTCTTGCCTGCTAATGGAATAGCTACATACTATTTTTCTTTTAACAAGAGAATAAATTATTTTAATCTTAACAGTATTCTTAATCCAAGAAACACAGTCTTCTCTTTTGTGTAGCTGCATACTGTGCAATTTTAAATTTTTATTTTGCATGTGAATGGGCTAAAGAAAAAGAATTTGGCAATTGTTCCTGTTAACCATCCCATCTAAGACCGAAACCTGTTTTCAACTTTGGATACATTCTTCCCTCCCATTTGCTACTCTGCATTATTATTATTATTTTTTTTCCAGCTTGAATTTCCAGCCTTCTAGCTAAGAGACCAACTGAAAATTTTGTTTCTGTTTTGTTCAATATGATCTGAAAGGAGGTCACTTCTGTTCACTTCAAGACAGTCATACGGCTATGAGAATGAAAAAGTTTCAGGACACAGACGGGATGAATCTCCTGTTACTAAATGAATTTCTGCTAAGCAAAAGCTATGATATGTAATGGTAGGTAGTTCACACTGGCATGATCTGTTCTATGTTTACCACTTTCCTGAACTAAATTCAAGCAGAACTAAATTCCCATTTCTTATTTTTCAAGAAAGCTACTGGAATATAGATGACAGGATTGGGGCGATGTATGCAAAATCATTGACCTAGTAGGTCTTATTTCTACTGAAATGAAATGTGGAGTATTTCAGCAGAGAAATCATTGCTAGTAGCTGTGATCTGTAAGTCCCATGGCCATAGCAATGGCCTGTATTCTTCCTTTAGAGAATCCACCAGGGAACATGTGAACAGCGTAAGTCAGTCTGAATAGTAAGAGAGAAAATTCCAAGTTTTGGACGGTTAAAAAGTCTTTGATGTTCTACATGAATAGAGAATACATAGAGACCAAATACATACTCTCCAAATTTGATTCAATAAAGCTGAAACTCTCTGCCTTGCCCGTGGCCTCACAGTGCACCCCACATTAAAACCATTCAATAAAATTTGATACGTTGCCAACTGTTGGCTGTCTGAAGATTAAACTACTTAAGTTTTCAATTACCTATGATATAATGCAACAAAGACACAAGAGTAATGTCCTTAACCCTCCAGCTGAGCAATCAGGGGAAAAAAGGCTATTTACATTGGAGGAAAGCATGAACAAAGAGATGGACTTTGCACTATGCCCTGAAGGTCAATAGAGAGGGACTTGGTCTATCCATTCTGCTTTCTAGTGTAACGATGTCAGTTTGGGATCTGATTTTAAACATACATAACCCTTGACATTGAAGGACTTCTACCAGTATGAAGATGCTTGATCTTGGTAGAACTGGCACAGCTATTTCAATGCAAGTATAACTCACTGAGGAATCACTGCTGAGAGGCATGTCTGCACTGTATCCTATTGCAGAGATATCTGAGCTGACTCTAGCAGATCTGGCTCTGGAACAAAAAAAATGTGGCTGTGTTAAGGTGCCATTGAGCCTTCTGAGAAATAGATACATCAAGCATATATGATATGCTTGTGATAATATGTTTGCTTTAAATGAACACTGTACTGTGCTCTGCGGATAAACTTGCACACTCAGAATTAACTGTTTGGTTTCTACTATGGTTCTGACATAGATCATAGATAGATATGATCATAGATCATAGATTTGATCACCATTTCCTGTAGATCTGATCCTTAACCTAGCAATAATTACTTTCTTTCTGTTTCTCCTCACTGACACTAAAAGAGGAGTAGGTGATTTGTTCAGCTGAGAAAGTTCACACTAGTTCAGAAGAATACTATTTTTAATGTTTTGAGCAGAAGAATAATATCTTAAACTAGTATATTAATTCCAGTATAGCCACATGCACATAACTGGGATTGTATCATTAAAGCAAGCAGATCTGCTTAATAAAAGTGGTACAATTCCCACATGGAGAAGATGAAGTTACAGCCAGAATATGGGATGAAAACTCCAGAGTTGGGATGTATCATGAAAATTTGCTATTCTCATCTGCTAAGGAGTTACTAACTCATTTGGTCTCAGCAGTTCTGAGACACTCGCAGCAGCACACCAGGAGTGAACATCTACTTCAGATAGCTAAGTCTTGGGACATGTAAAGGTCTCAAAGAAAAAAAAAAGTAGATTTGCACTCAGAAGGGAAGCACTAATTAATGTACTGATGCAGTGTGATTTTTCTGACCAGTTTGACTAAAGATGCGAGTCACTGCATCTGCACCAGCTGGAGCTTCTGAGTGACTTTCAAGAGCATAATATGTTTAGCAGGCAGCATGGTAATCTAATCAGTGAAAGGAAAAGCATGACTGTAGGCAAAACGTGGGAGAATGGGAAGAACTTACCAGTTGAAAAAGGAAAACAAAATGAGCTTCCCTCAACATTTCTGAGCTTGCATTTGTTAATGTATCTCCTACGATTATAATTCACTTGATTTCTATGCTACAAACTGCATTGACAGACATTTTAATATCATATCAACAACAAACTTAGATAACATTTTATCTTACAACTTCTAAACTGCTGGATTGTAAATCGCTGCTTCAATGAGAGCTGAAGAAATACTGACAAAAGCATCTGGTCCTATCTGCAGATAACTCCAATCTGCAGGCTCCTTGCATTGGTAAGAGTGCCAAACGTGACTCTTGCTGAATTCCTGGAAATGAATTTTGTACATTTTCAAAGTCATGATAAATTTCTGTTTAAGATGTCTAAATTAGGAAGCTGACATACCAATCAAAAAAACTGTTTCTTTATTCAGTGGAGAAGCAATAAATATTGCAGAAAATGCCTATTTTTTTTTTTTGAACTGTTATTTCAAATGATTTTGTTATGCTCTGCTTTAAAGTGGAGCATGACACTATGATATGTTACAAAATCACAACAGATGGTGTGAAATTAATATCCTCTAATTTGTGGAGGTATGAAATACGTTATGGAAAGGTAGCAAGTTTTGCACCTAAGGACTCTTATTTAGCCATTAGGTCTAACAGAAAGAACAACACTGGGAAAAGTGCAATATATGTCTCATACATGTAATCGTATCATCGGTCTATCCTGTCACAGAGTGACAAAAGCCATTGCCTACTTTAAAATTAGTTCATTTTTAAATTGTAGTAAACAGTATTGGGCTAGCCTCCATACCTGAATACATTGATGAATATTTAGAATTACTGCTTTGAAATTTCAGTTTACTAAACTAAGCTTTAGTGAAGTTTTAATGAATGCAATTTGATGCATAAAATCCCATTATCTTTTTGCAAGAAAAGAAAAATTTAGATACTTTTCCTGTACTTCACTGTAAATTCCTAAATCATTCTACATATTGCAAAAAAAACATGGGACTTGATATTCTGGATCAAATTATCATATTAACAATTTATGTCAGGGAGGAGAATGACAGTTATTTTAAAGAAAGATATAAGCAACTGTGCAAAGAAGAGGTACGGAATAACCTGTCCAGTAGACAGAAATATAAAGAAATAGGGAATAAGTATATGTGTATAAAAAGAAAGGGAATACTGTAGCAAACGCATGCAAAGGGTTTAGCACTCTCTTTTCTAAAGATGTATGAAAATGCAACTGTGCTTTATAAAGCATCAAAGTGTTATTGTTTTTATTAAATATTTAGAGTAAATTCTCTACTTAAAGAAATGCTGGGTACTTCTTTTGCATCCAATGAATATTCATTGGGAAGTTCATTGGTGGGTGCCTATTCAAAACTGAAAGATCAAAAGGGAACTGTGTCAATTTTGTCCTTTTCTGGGTTGACTGCTATTTTTTGATGTAATAAATTGCCAATTTTAGAAGGGTAAAGAACAGAAATGGAAACGAGTATGCCTTTCAGGGGACTTTTGACTGTGCCATTATGAATAGTCTCCAAACAAACAGTTTGTTGCAAGCTATTCACATAGTAGATAGATATCCAATTGTTAGCCATGCAAATAGCCATATCCAATGGTCAGACAGCTGTTAGCTGGCTCTTAGAATGATTGGTAACCAGACTGTTGCAGAACTTACCCATGCCTACAGGCTGCTGAGTCTCATCTTTTTCTAAAATCTTATTAATAAATTGAACATGTTTTATGCCATCACTGATGTTTATTCCCTCCCTTCTCACCATTCTCTCAGTAATTGCAACACGGTGTGCAAAGTACAACTAAAAAAGGAACATGTAAGAAAACTACATTTACGGCTTATGTATATAGAATTTTCTCCATATATGAGTATCATAGGTAAAAGTAAAGCTTACTATTTTATGAAGTTATTGCAATACCTTTTTACTTCTGGGTGCAAGTATGTTATACAAGTACATACATTAGAACACAGATGCTAGCACGTACTGCTGAAATACTTATATACGTACTTCTTAGTCTCAAAGACATATTCTGAAGATGCATACATCAGGAGCAAGTTTAAACATTTAAATGTTCGTGAAAACTGGCACTGTTGCCTATGAAAGTCTTTTGGAGGTACCTTTCAAGTGCAATGGGCAAATGTGCACTCATTTCATTATGGATGACTTTTCATGCCTTAGTGAAATTTTACATGTAGCAACAAGAATTTGTGTAATGCAATTAACTAAGAATACTTCAGACAAATTGAGAAAAATTGCAAGTTGAAAGCTTATTAGAAATGAGACCAAGTTGAAATTTGGAGTGGGAGGAGGAGACTATCTCTCACTTTTACCTAGTTCAGCAGTTTTTGACACTTTAGTAGCCAAAACTCAATAAAATTAGTGTCTGAGCTTAGGACTTCCTGCCCCTTTCTTCCCCCACTGTTGTCTTAGTCACTCACAATCTCACCTTTCACTTCATGGTATCATAGAATGGCTTGGATCGGACAGAACCTCAAAGATCACCCGGTTACAACCCTCCCAGCCTTGGGCAGGGATGCCACCCATTAGGTCAGGCTGCCCAGATCCCCGTCCAACCAAGTTTGAATGCTTCCAGTGATGGGACATCTACAACTTCTCTGGGCAGCCTTCATCAGTGCCTCACTGCTTTCTGGGGAAAGTATTTCCTCCTAATGTTTAATCTAAATCTTCCCTCTTTCTGTATAAAACCATTCCCTCTTGTCCCTTCACTATCAGACTCCGCAAAAAGTCTTGTTTTTGTGTTCCCTTTAAGGACTGGAAGGCCACAACAAGGTCTCCCTGGATCCTTCTTATCTCCAAGCTGAACAAACCCAGTTTCCTTAACCTTTCTTCATAGGAAAGAATTTAGCCTCCTGATCACCTTCATCAACTCCTTTGGACTCACTCCAACAGCTCTACATTTTTCTAGGTCTGAAGGTCCTAGGGCTGGATGCAGTACTGCAAGTGAAGCCTACTGAGGGCAGATTACAGAGGAACAAACACTTCCCTCTCCCTCCTGGCCACCCCTCTGTTGGTGCAACCCTGGGTACTGTTGACTTCTGGGCTGTAAGCGCACACTGTTGGCTCTCATCAATCTTGTAATCCACCAGAACTCCCAAGTTCTTCTCTGCAGGGCTGCTCTCAAGGAGTTCTTCTCCCAGTCTGTACACATATCTGGGATTGCCCTGGCCCAAGTGCAGCACCTTGCATGTGGCTGTGATGAAACTCGTTGGGTTCACATGGGCCTGCTTTTCAAAATCTTTCCCACATGAAGGCTTCAAGCACTGTCTCTTAACTGTTGTCTCTCTTGTACCAGGCTGCGGCTGTCTCTAGACTCCTAACATTGCCACCTCTCGTTCCAGCCCTGACAAAACACAGGCATGTAGCTGAGCTCCACTTGTTCTTCAAAGACACTAGCATGTCTCTGCACTGTGTTGCTTCCTCAGCTCTCACTTCTAGAGTAGCTACTCGTACATTTATCAGCAGCCTCTCTATGGACTCAACATATCTTCAGCAAATCTTAGCTCCTTATTTCTGTACTGATTCTTGTAATTCAACATTCAAATCCACATCACTCAGCAGGAACCACAACGCACATTAGTGGAGATGTGGTTATGTTAAATTTGATTTCCTGTACTTTCTAAAACAGTTTGAACCTTTGCTTTCTGCTACCTTAATATATGAATTGCGAAATTTTAGACTGAGAAGGAGCCTAGTTGTTTGGTTTTTAATAGTGATGATTGATATGAACAATGGGCAGAAGAAAATTAGAATATAATTAAATGCCCTTCTGAGTTATTGTACTCAGCCGATGAGACAGAAATCGAAATTTCAGTCTTGCAAATGCTTATTGGAAATGTTTTTTTTGGTTTGGAAGTAATTGAAGGATTACACAAGGTTACCTTCCCTGGCACACTACAATTCTTACCTACAAGATTACGTTGTCTTTTTCTTTATATATTATTTCTCTCTTCTCAACTCTTTCTGGTTCAGTGACATTTTAATTATGCCAAACAATTAGGAATGATATCAGCAACAGAAACTGATAGAGGATCAAGCATCTACATTTCCTTTTCAGCACACTGTGTAACCACCTAAGGAGAACGCAGTTTCTTCCTAAAAGGGAAGAATCTTAGTACAGTTTTCCTGCCTTCAAATTAGTATTCTAACCATTTTCTTGGCCTTTCAAGTCACCAAAATAGAATTGAAATACTTATATTTGCAATAGGTAGCAGAGGTTAAGTGGAGCATTACAAGGCATCATGACACCGAAGTCCACATAGGAACAGCTCTGTGTAGTTTTTTTCCGTGTCTAGGTTTAGGACAAACACTGCATTATACCTCACAGGTATGCTAAAGATTAAAGATCACAATAGCGGCAGAATAACTAAAATGAGATCTAGAACTACATATAATTGAACAGTAGAAAGAGAATTTGGAATATATGCAAGTAGGAGTTTCTTTGCTACGTAAAGGTAATAAGATTATGCACTTCAGGGACATCTTCAAGGATTACCAAGGAAATACAGATAGTCACGTGGGACAAAGCATAATGGAGAAAGAAATGCAGACCAAATTCACCTTCATTTCTGTTTGTTTTTCATAGATGTTTGGAGTCCAGCAAATGCATCTTCATTTTCAATTACTTTACTATAGCCAGTAATCAGAAAGACCCCTCATTGGCATTTTCCAGGTCTGTCAGAATTATATGTATGTATGTTCAACTATGTATCTTTTATTAATTACTTCAGAACCCATTTTAATACTCCTTATGAGGTATCTGATATTTCTGTTGCCAGATGGGACCTCACAAGTTGAATGTCAACATGAAACAATTTAATGGGATCTTCAGTATCATTGTTTTTTTACTAATTATTATTTATATATCCAGTGTCCCAGGTGTCTGTGGACCTTTAAAGATAGTTTAAAGAAAGACCATAACTCAATTAACTAGAACAGCAACAATATATATATATATAAAAGGTATGAGATAACACATATTACTGCAAGATTGAAAGGTCACAAATAAGCTGACCGTTACAGATGAAACTTGCTCATTTATAGCAAACTAACATGGAAAGGCTGGAACAAAGACTGTGAAGAGCTTAGCACTGGGTGCCTAACTGAAAGCTGAAGGCTTTGGAAAGAGATCTGAAAAAAGGAGAATCATTGTGCAGGGATAAGAAGCATGAAGCAAACAAAAGCATGTGTCCCTTGTGAAACAAAGAGGCTAACGGAAGTAGAATCTGTAGGCTTGGAGGGGGAAATGAGGGTAAATCAACAGGAGGGTAGAAGCAAACTCTTGCCTGGAAAGTGAGGATAAAAAACTATTTGCTAACACCCCTTGCTGTGCTCGGAGCTGCACGCTACCACAGAGGACGTTGTCTGTGCCTAAAAGACTGATAATGTAGTTGATTCATCACGGTTCTTGCAATTACATTTGTCGAATTAGAATTATGTCAAAACTTTAGAATGGGCTGACTTGCAGTGTCTGAAATTGTTCAAATTTGTCAACTGCAGTGATCATACATGACAACCCCTATGATTCTGTGGTTCTGTGATTGTCCAAATATTTCTATCCTGTTTACAGAGCGAATTCACTTCCTATGCAAATTGCATCTTTGATGACATGGGGAATTTAGACAATTCTATGCAATTTTGAACTTATTAGTACCAACAACAGAAATGGTTTCAAATTTTCTGCTAGTGGAAGTTTAAAAACACTTAAGTTTATTTTAATTACCTTGCTTAACTGCAGCTGAAAACATGACTATTCTCTTGAATTTCTGTATATCTCTTTTTTCATAATGACCTCTTGGTCCCAACTTGAACACACTAACTGAAGCACCAGCACTAAATGCAAAGTTCAGTGACCATATCATCTAACTTAAATCAAGAATGACCATCAAGATTTCACATTTCGCACAATGGCAAAAAGTTGTAAAAATTCCTGATGCTGAATCTATGCTGCTCATCTCTTCAGTTTAGTTTCATCATATTTACAAGAGCTGTAATAATTATTTTCGTAAAAATAAAATTTAAAAAAGCCATTCCTTGATATTGTTTGTGTCATTTCAGTGCATGCATTAGTTCATAAAATGTGTTCTCTGGTAAACTGCTTTGAGGGATGCAGGCGTAGGTTGATCCTTCATGAAGATGGAGCTGCTTCAATAGTTCCATGTTCTGCAGTTGGATGGCTGCAGGCCAATATCCAGTTTACTTCCTGGATACAAGGAAAGGCGAGTTATCTGTCTCCTTTATTTTAAATATACCTCTCTTTTTCTAAGTAGAACCATTAGTTTTTATTGATGGGACTAATGCTTTGCATTTAGCCCAAATTACAATAGGAAAGGAGATGCTTAAGGGTAACTGGGTGATGAAAGGACTACATTAGTGTACAAGTCCAAAGGCTGCTGTTTCCTATTTGTAATGCTGAATCCACATGCAAGTCATATTTAAGCTATAAACGGTGGCGCCTAGGGAGTATATACTCAGATTGCCTTGAGAAACTAAATACTTTTATCAAATCACCAGATGGATTTGTGTTCAAAAAAACACTTTCTTGAACAACGTGGATTTTCTTGCATACATCTTTACATAATATATAGAGATTTCACTAACCTAGACATTAATTAGCATGTTAATCTTGATCTTTTATAGTTTTACTTCAGCACATACACAATAGGTAATTTCAAACTACACGTAATTTCACACAGAATACTGAAATTATTTTCAACTAACATCCATTGATCCGCTTTGTTTTCATAAGCAGCAATATTGTGCAGTTTCACTACCTGCAAATTTTTCATCAGAGAACTATGCTATTCATTTTCTCTCATCACAGAAATACGATTACTAGTCAGGCAAGTTTAATCACTTGATGCAACAGAGCTTTAGCTTCTGGAAGACATGTATTGAGTGCTGGTTTGGAGGAAATTTCAGAATAAAGTCCTTTGCTAAGTGGAAGAAACACATCCAGTGTGCCTGATTTTCACTGTGGAGATGAAAAGAATTTTGATTCTCAAGGTGTCTCACTGGGGCAATATGTCGTCTAGCTGAAGTAATTCTTGTTGTAGTTGGAAGACTACTGACAAAGAGGAAGACATTATTGAATATTCTTCAAACCATAGCAGCTCATAGGGTTTTGTTACTTAAAATGTTGTTACTTCCAAAATAAAGAAGATAGGGTTTTCTGAAAAAAGAGAAAAAGTATAGTAATGATACATGATTTTAATTACCTCCATGTCTCTACATGCATTTAAGGAATAAGTCAAGTGATCAAGAGGAATGATACAGCATCTGTCAATGATTATGTCTTTGAAGACATAATGGAAATCCTGATGGGTGGATTCTGAAGTAAAATACCAGTGTAACTATAAGAAAGAAATCAACAGAAAGATGATATGTCTTTAACATCATAAATAAAAGCAAGTTAACAACTGCAACCTAAAAATACAAGGGAAATATCATGTGTAAAGATGTGTCATAAAAATTGAGGGCATCTGAAAATCAGGTTTATGTATCCCTAGTAAATATCTTGTATACCTCGTGTATCCTGAGCCCCGGGATCACAGACAAAGACAAAACAATTTAAATATCAGGGTAATTGTATAATATCAAACACAAACAAATGTGAACTTAAGTGCGTGCATAAGATCTGAGCTTCTGGAAGCTACAACAAATTACACTCCATGAAAATTAAACATTTGAAAAATAATAAATAGCTAAGGTCAACGTTGGGTGTGATGAATACGGTCGTGATGAATGTGGTGGAAATAACGAGAAGAGGGAAAGAGAAGGAGATATGCTAAGTGCAACTCAACAGAAGGTAATTTAATTTTCAGATGCAGCAATGAAGTTTATTTCCCAGAGAGCTCTGGAAGAAAATATTTCACTTTTACAGATGGATGAGAAGGAGAGTTGACTCAAAATGAAGAGAGGATGGGAATTATTGACATTTTTTTCCATCAATTTCCTTGATCTGACATTAATAAATCAATGAAAGTATCAGAAATTTTAAATTTTTCATTAAAAATAACAAGAAAACCATATACTAGCATGAATTACGGTGGTAAAAAACAAATAAGCAAATGTGTTGTCTTGGAATGAAAAGTCAAGGAATAAGACTGTTGGATCAAGAATGAATGGTTATTTCCCTTTTTCTGATGCTGAAAACTGAAAGGGAATTCCCTCATATTTACCACTTCAGCTTGACTAAATTCAAATATCCAAGATTTTTTCTGCATGCTTCCTTCTTCGTGTCTAGTGAGGACATGAACAAAAAGGCTGAACACCACATGCAAGAGGAATTATTCCAAGATGTTATTGGGATGGAAGTTTTTTTCCAGAACTTATGTGGTGGGAATTTTGACAACTGTAGTTGCTTCAAGTCATTGAGACAATAATCGCATAAGGTGTGTCTGTATTAGCTGTTCCCACACAAGGATTTTTTTCATTGTGGTTTAAGTCAGTAGTATCTGCTTCATTCTTCCCTGAGTTTCCCTGAGTTTCCCCTTATTTGGTAAATAAGCTTCCTAGCTCAAGATCTGATCTAAACTGTTAGACAGCTTAAAGTGGCAGTATAGATGGCTGGGGAATAGGCTTGCATGTTAGCTTGACCTGTAAACTAAAATAGCAATATAGATTTACCAATAAAGATTAGGATTATGAAGGCAGCCCAGCTAGTAGCTTAGAATGCTGAATCAAATGATCCCATAGAGGTCTGCACCTCGACACCACAGACGGTTACAAATAATTACCAACACGATACGACATACAAATAGAGAAGCATTTTTTATTCACAGGTGTTTTTGCCTCAGGTAGGACAGGAAGAGCCCACCAAGTTCTAAAGACAAGACTTATAGTTAGATTTACTTTTCCCCCAACCCGTCATCAATTAGTAATTAGGAAAATTGCCTGTTCCTGTGATTTTTTACACTGGGCATTATATTTGATGTTTCTCTGTAAGCTCCCTATATTGGAGTCATGTGATTATGTCAGACAGGTTTCCAGACCCTAAGGTTTTGGAGAGATTTTTTAATTATCATTTTCTATGAAAGAAATAAAGTTATAGAACAAAACAACAAATAGAAAATCTCCAAGTTTTTATATATTTTCCAGGGTCATTATTTATGTGGCCTGACGTGACTTTAAAATCCAAGGTTAACAATAGGATGTTGATGTTTTGTTAAAAACAAACAAAAAGAACTCTGTCACCCAAGGAAAATTGCTCTTATGTTTGGTAACACTAGTAAAGTTTTTATCTGAAGCAGGGATATCTAGTTACTTTTAGCTTTTCCCTTACCTTTCCTCCCTGCCCCAGATATTGCTAGTTATCTCCTCTACTAAGATTTTTTTTTTCTTTTAACAGCCCTCTGAAACATTCACTCTTGTTGATGTTAATAGGGTATTTTCCAATAAGAGATATTCAGTACAGAAGAAATGACAGGAAGGATAGTTTGGCACATTTTATGGTGAGAAATATTTGAAACTTTCCTTCATGGCTAGGAATGTGCAAGAAGAGTCTATTTTGTATTACTCAGTATCCTACTAACATAGAAGGCACAAGACTTCAGGTTTTCTGCTGCTGTTCATTCTGTTTTCAGAACCTATTTTCATTTTGTTTCCTTATACAATTAGTTTTAGTGATTCACCTTTTTTAATGAGAGCAGAAGAGAAACAGCAAAGAAAACATTTCTCTAAAATGTTTTCAGAAAGACCCACTGGAATTTGAAATGGGTCTTATTTGGTGTACTTTGCATAATTTGTTACACTAAATATGAAACAGATTTCAACTGCAGCTGTAGTACATGTGTTGCTCAGAAAAGTTCGAGCCTCCCAGAACGCAGCTGTCGATTTATCCCGAGTTTGTCAAAATAGTGATCTCTGGGCAAAATGACACTGAGTAGAAACAACATGGAAAATTGAAACAAAATAAACACTCAGGAGTAGACGCTATCTGCAGAGGAATCACACAACATTTGCTTTCTCTCATCTTTGTTTTGTAAAATTACATCATTATTTCACGTTACGTGTACTGAGGGAGGGAGCAGCTAGTATTTTACTGATATGTCTGATCAGGATTATTGTTATCACATATGTATATGTACAGTGAGAGAAGCATAAACCTTGTGCTGCATGGGCAATTTATTGAGATATATCCATGTGAGGCCAGACACCACTACTGCTCTATCATTACAAACCTTTTCTGCAGCCAAGCAAAACTGTGTGAACTTCAGTTTGAGCTAGTGAAATGGTTTCAGACAGGCTTCATGCTTCTCTGGTAGAAGTGGTGACTTACAGTAGGTCTACTGTATTGCTGTGTTGATATCAGCTCCTCAGCCTGCCTTCCCAAGTGAAGGGTGATCATTGCTACATGTGTGGTGCTACGTATGTGCATGGTGAACTGCAAACACCAAGCACAGCTGCTTCATATATGCATAACTAGAATAGTAACTAAGCCTTAACAGTGAAAATCTCCAGAACTGGCAAAATTTGAATCACATATGAGAGGTAAAATCAAAAATATTCTGTTTATGGACAAAAAGATCTAGAGCAAATGATAAAATAATAATATTCATAACTTGGCTTTCAGGTATTATGAACTATTTAACTCTTTTCATCTCACCAGCACTTGAGATGAAACTCTTTCAGACTATTGCAATGCAAGCATATAATAGAAGAGAAAAATAGACACTGTTGACTATCTAATACTTCATGCAAGCAATAAAAGCCTGACTTTTATTAGTTGCTCGTTATTTGAACATCTGAACAAGATTCTCACTGTGATCTACTCTGTGATCCATCTTGGCTCATTCTGCAGAGTGATGATCCTGTGGACAGGAAGTACATCGGGAAGAAGGGTCATTTTTCAAGTTGCTGATGAACATAACAGAGGAGGGAAATAAGAAAGTGGTATGAAGCTATGCAGTAGAGTCAAACTTGTGCTATGAGGAGAGCAGAATGGGCATGTTCAGAGAAGGTTATCATATTCAATGAACAGAAACAGAGGAGATAGAAACTAAGTGCAAATTCTCAGACCATGTCAGATGTTAAAAGGGAAACTGTGAAAGAAGATATTGAGATACACAAATGACTCTCTCCTATTCATTTTTCATTTCAAAATATTAGGTCTTTGATTCCTATTTGTAAATATTTTTCAGGTCTTTTTTCAAATGTGAAGTAACATAAATCAGCAGGCTTTAAAAGGACACAAACCTGAAACTGGAATGTCAGAAACAGTCTCTGAATACATAAGGTTGTATGCACTGTTGAGAAACAAACGGATTTCATGAGAAACTTAGAGCCATGCACTGCCTGTCAGATCATGCTAGTCCACAGTGTTATGAAAATAACTGAACTCTGAATGGATAGGAAGAGAAAAAAACAACAAAAAGTGAAAAACAGAGATAGTACTTTCTAAATGCAATTGATAATTGACTTTCATCTTTCAGAGGATATTTCAGGATATTTCTAAAGTTTGGAAATTTACAGTATCAATACATTCAGAATTGTATGCCTTATTTTAATCTGTTCTTTGTTTTTCTTAATTAAATTTGACAAGCTGCAAACTGTAGCTAAGAATTTCGTGTAATTCCCAAATAACTTTAAGCATCCTAGAAGAAACAGCCAAGCTGATCAAATTTGGGTTGCTCTGTCATTATGATACAATCATTGGTCATATGTGGATGTTTTTGGTTTTTTTTTTTTGTTTGTTTGTTTGTTTTTTGTTTTTTGTTTTTTGTTTTTGTTTTTTTTTAAACAAAGGAACCAAATGTGATGTTAAGTCTAGGAAGTACAGAATACAGATAACTAATTCTTAAAGCAATTTAGACCTTTGTTTCCTCTGACTTGATACATGTCTAAGAATTAGTCATACAACTTAATTATTTAAGTTCCCTGTCTAGTTAGTAAAGAGAAGGTGGTAACTGTAGACAGTGATTCATTCCTTCCTGAAAGAGTTAGGATGAATTACCTACTGGAAATGCTCAGCTCTTCCTCTTTATTATTGAAGATCATTGGAGTTAAGTGCCTAACATTTAAGCAATGGAAAGTCCCACTTTTAAATATCTCTTGACTACTGATAAACAGAATTAAAAACATAACATGCAGAAATAGGGACAGATCATACAGGTATAGGTATAGGTATAAACAAACTGATCTGTCAATGTCAGTGACTATACTGACTTCAAAATCACTCAGTACCTTCTACCTTTATTATCACATGGAAGATACGACAATCAGACAGCATTCGAGTGTTATAGAGATGGATCTCTTCAATTACAGAAGTTTCAGTCAGGAATAATCTCATTTGAAATCAAAGAAAATGCATGAGTGTAAAATCTGGTTGAAGAAAAAGAGGAACTAAGAAAAGTAACATGATCCAAAGCTCACTGAAATTCATGTAACTTTTTCCTCTTACACCACTGAACTGATCAAGCTCCCTCCTCCTTTGATGACAAGAGCAGCCTGGCTTCTTGCAGTTGCTAATTCTGCAGTAGTCAGCTGTATTCTGCTCCACTGAATCTATGAGGGTACTGGAAGTAATGCTCTGATGAGTGGATTTGTACAAAACAAATCCACAGTTTCTGGACACATTTTCTTTCACAGTGGACTGAACTGTATATTAGGGCCAGCCACACTATGACGACTCATTTTAACTCTTTTACACTTTTCTAAACATGTACCATCAGGTTTTAACACTTCAAATACTGAAATAAGTTACCAGTAGCTGTTTGAATAAAAAAGTCAGCATTTGCTCTGTATTTCTATTTAGAATTTATCTCCCCTTTATATAACAGAATTATCATTGCCTTATTTCATGACATTTACTGTAAAGCTTGAAGTTCAAAGAATGTACTTTAAAATCAGTGCTGACCCAGTTTGATCTCAGCAAGCAGGGTAAAATCAGTAATAACATGTAAAGCTGTTAACAATTATAAGAACAAATAAAACCTTTTAAAAAAAATCTTACAGAGAAGAGAGTAGAACACACACACACACACACACACACACAAAAAAAAAAAAAGAAAAAAAAAAAAAGAAATTGCAATGATTTAATGTTGTTTTGATGCTGAGTTTAAGTATAAAAGAATCTCTGAGGCTCTTCAGGATGTACCAATAGGTCAGAGCACTTTCCAGTTTCTTTAACTACTTAATAAAGTGGAACTGTTTGAGAAATTGACAAGTCCCATGGGTCAGGAAACATATTAAACAGCCTTAGAACATTTTTCTCTTTCAGTATTGAACAAACACTGTATGATGTAAAAAGCAGTGCTCTATTCTTTTCCCTGCCATATACAGATCTCATTCACTGCCTTTTTTTGAGTGTGAGGATATTGCATTTTAAATATAAATCCTACTCAGTCCTAAATTGAGAAGAAAACTAAAAAAGACCTTCTATAGAGAGGGAGATTTAAAAGGAAAAAGTAAAGAGAAACAGAAAAGAATAGGAAGAATGACTGAAACAACATAGACAAAAATAATGGCAAGGAAAATCATTTTTTTCTTTTTCTCTTTCTCTTACTTTCACTCCCTGATCAAAAGCCTGATGATTTTGTCTGATGAAACATTCTGCCAATATCATCACCTGAAAAACAATGCCTTCTTTCAAAAGTACCTCTTGTCCTTTGGGCACAAATCCTGCTAAGTTTTATCTCTGTTGGATAATAAGATTTTCCTAAATATTGAAATTATATCAGAATGCAAGTTATTCTAATATATATACCATAATTCTGAGTGATTTGCTTTTCTGAAGAAGATTGCTTTTATGGGAAGAAAAAGATTTTGTGCTGAGAATATCAGGGATTTCTGTATCCGTGACTGAATCTTGCTTATTGGTCAGGAATTTGGCCCATTTAAGGTAGGTATCTGTCACTCTGTACTACTTAAGGCAATAAGGGATTTCTGCAATTGGTAAAAAACTAAAGATCATGGATACATCCAATCTATAATTGGATGAAGATACCATGAAGATATTAGATTGAATTAAATACATGCTTATGTACTTACATTGTACACTTCACAGTGAATGTCCCTTTATGCAACACATCACAGAAATGTGATATAAATGAAGAACTGTAATTCCATTAATTTGCACATCACAATGTAATGGATAAGTGTGTTTCAATCACTATCATCAACAGCATATGCAATAGCAATCTCTTGAGAAGAAATAATTCTGTAAAAACATAAAATAAATACAGAGGAACACTTCTGTTTTTAAAACATGGTGTTACACCACCAACATATAACTTAATCCTATTAATACTTATACAAATAGAACACTGAAATCATATCCAGCTTTTTTTAAAGGTCTCAACACTTTAGAATAGTCAGATATCTTGTTGCCTATTCCATTTTTCAGAAATCATGAATTATTAGTGATGAGTATTTGGTAAGAGTTCAGCTGCAGCCAGGGAAGCTTATGCTTACTCACCCACTGTACTGAAGCCACTGGCTTTTTTTGTTCAAAAGATGTCACTGTGTAAGGCAACTGTTCTTCATCTTTCTCAAAATAAAATAATTTCCCTCTTATGATTTTCACTTGGTGTGTTTCAGTGTAACAAATGATCACTTTTTCCACATCTTTCAAAGAGTGATTACCTAGTTCCTGACAATCTGCCCTTACATTTTCTACAGCCCAAAGAATGCTGCAAATACAATTCCAGAAACCCATACTTTGTTTTTACCTGTTACACTTTCCTTTGGAAAAAAAAAAAAAAAAATTAAAAAATTAAAAACCAACCCAACCCCAAAGAACAGAGAAACAAGTGTAATATATTACCTCTGGTGGCTTAGCTGGACAGCAGCAGGGGCTTGTAATAAGGATGTGGTAATACACCACAAGGAATCTGCAGACTCATAAAACTTGACCTTATAAATCTCTGTGTTTATCAATTCCATACAGCAGCCACTCCCTGTGGTGGAAGTCTCAGACCAATAAACCTGCAGTTGATAACCATAGAATTTATCCTCAATTTTCCCCTTCAGGCCACCAAATCATGCTACATTAATAATGTCTGTAAAAAATTGGAATGTCCCTTAAAAATAAATATATCACCTGATTCTTGTCATTACAATTAAGATGTTAAAATAAACTAGCATACAGTGATATCAAGGACTCCTACAAATTTTTTCACACTTGTTTCTTCTCTCTGCTCAAAGTTCTTACCCTCACACCTGAAAATTGCTTTCCTGTTATTTTATCATTTAACTTCCTGAACTAAATGAGTCCCTTCTCTGAACAGTAAAACGGTGAACACATCAGAAATGAGAAGATATTTTTGCTGCAGGGACCACTGCATTGCTATGCTAAGCAGAGGTGTCTTGTATACCCAGTATTTTCAGCAAACCTGCCTCAAGCAGAGGTGACCAGAATTTGATGCTGAAGATTATAGACTGAATTTCTTTCGAACATAGATCTGTGTATATTAGTACCTTTAAAATAAACACCTGATTCTCATGGCCATGTCTTCCAAGCAGTACTTCACACTGGGCACAGTAACGTAAGTGAGAAAGAATTCAGGTTGACTTCAGTTTTCAGTCAATAAAATACATAGAAGCTACAGAAATTCAAAATTTGACTAATGAAAAATTAGTGAATGTTTTCCTCTTGTAAGCTTCTGCTTGTCACTAAACAACTACAGGAACTTCCATCTGCAGGCACATTAATTACATTATTCAAGGTAAAATAAGGAAATTCTAACTTTAGTACCTGGTTATCAATCCTGTAGCTGGGCAGTTTTAATACACATTTTTTTTTCAGGATTTATTTCCTTGAAATTTGATTTTTTAGTAAATATGCATTTATACTGTTACCTAATGTAAGTGTTTCTGTTCTGGTAGGGAAACTGGACTAGATGATCCTTCGGGGTCCCTTCCAATCCCTGACATACAGTGGTATTCTAATACTTCAATCATGTGAGCTTTCAAAGATATTGTAAAGATATGTTAACAAATTCACAATTCCACAAAATTCTAAAAAATTTTACAAAAACTGTGTTGTTATACTCTGGTTCTTTCAGTCGCTCAGAGTTATGCCACTGAATTTATTGGTTCTAGGATTTTTCTCAGGTTCTATATTCAGTACCATGCATAAGCTAATGTAAAGCAGTTTTGTGTTTAAACAGTTAAATGTATCATAAGAGAATCAAATGTATCTCATGAATTATTTTGTAGACAAAGAAATTCAAATAACATGTAATGCTTACTAGACTTTTTAAAGTTAAAAATTGCTTTTACAGTTCATAAAAATAAGCTTGTATTCAGACTTTTTAGTTGATCTGGTGAAGTCTTTTATTGTAAATATATATAATGGAAAATACAAATTGCAATTGTGAATTGTGAAGTGTCCACTAAACACTACCAAGAAGTTGTATCTCTTTTTTCTTTCGGAGAAAGTCATCTGCCAGATATTCAGACTAATCCCACCTCATCAAGCAAGTTTCATAGAAAAATTTCACTTCCAACTATTGAAAGGCTGGGATTATGTATGTAAGATCTGCAGATTCAAATGTTTGTCATCACCGTATAATTTTTGGCAGTTGATTCATGCAGAATGTATCTACATTGTATAAGGGAGAAGACTGAAAGCACCACAAGTCTGAGAAAAATAAAAGACTGTCAAGTACAGCACACTGCTTGTGGACTATCATCTCACCCTCATGAGTACTATTCTTCTTAGCAAAGCACCTGGCAAATTAGGTAAGATTGCTTTTCTACCTAAACTGGCTTGTACAAAATCAGCACAAGTATCAATGCTCACCACCCTGTTTAGTACTCGGATTAGCTGTCAGGGATCTGGGACTTCTGCATTGCCTTGTGGTCAGACTGATGAAGCATAATTATTCATATACTTAAGTGGCCCTATTCTTTGGCAGGGGTAATGCGTTTCTATTCTGTTCTGAATGACACTTTCCTGTTGTTTGCACTTCTGCAAAAGCACTAAGTATAAAGTATTATTTCCCTAAAATGTGCTCAGAGCTTCCCACAGCTGCTTATACATGTCCACAGAAGTCTGTAAGAGTTCAGACCGCTGAGTCTAATGTATAACCTCAGGATGAAGAGGCAGAAGGAGAAATCTGGCAAATTCTTTTTACTTTTTTTTTCTTTTAAATCTCCATCTTATTGTACTCGCCAACTTATTCTCAGACAGTCCCAGTATTGGCTTTTGCTCTGAGACCTCCCCTGTACACTAAACTCCAACAGAGCCAGTCTACATAGGAAAACTAGTGAAATAGTGATGGTAGAACAGTTGCTTAAGGACAGTCTATTGTAACATAAAAGTTATTTAATTCTGCATTAATCACTAGTTCTCCAAATAGGAATCGTCGTTGTAGAATAAAACTCCTTATTCCAGAAGAGAAAGATCACTCAAGGAATTATTTCACTGTAGATGCTGCTAAGTATAAACATACGATACAACTCAAATTGTCACCTGAAGAAATCACAGAATCATTTGTATTGGAATGGACCTTTATAGATCATCAAGTCCAACATCTCTGCAACGAACAGAGACATCCGCAAACTTGCTGATCCTGCTGTTGATGTCATTGACAAAGTTATTAAAGAGCATTGGTCCTAGTACCGATCACTGAGGGACACCAGTCCTTACCGATCTCCATCCAGACATTGAGTCCATTCCATCACTCCCTGGATGTGATCTTGCAACCAGTTCCTCTTCCACTGAACAGTCCATCCATCAAATCTGTATTTTTCCAATTTACTGAGAAGGCTGTTATGGGGAAACATGTCAAAGGCCTTGTTGAAGACCAGATAACTGGGAATCACCCCACCAACTTTCAGTGGTGGCAACTGTGTCATGGTTTTCTAGCAGCAGGGCTAGTTGGCTTCCAACTCCTCCTGCTTGTTTTCTAAGTTATATTCATTGATGCAGAGGCACTTCAGTGGGACAGCTGGTCTTGTTGCCATCTTAGAGCACAGCTCCTTAATTCCTTTCAAGTATTTCCGTTCAGTTTCCCTGTTGCCTTCTATTACCTCAGTGTTACCATGGCTCGTTATCATAACATTTCAAGTGTGCTGCAGTATAGCACACCTCAGGGCAGCAGGCTGAGTTCCCTGTTAGCACTCTGCCCCTCTAATCTAGCCGCACCATTATGTATCTTATAGTGGTCATGCTTGCTATCACCCCACTTCCCCTTCAAATCAGAGAGAAGACAGAAAAGATGACCCATGTAATCAGTGGTCTTGATTACTTCAGCAGCCATCCCATGGCTCTTCAATCCCTTTCAATAGTCCTTGAACAAATACTGTGCCCAAAGATCTAAAATTTCTCCCTTGCGATACAACTTACAGCTTGATACCCGCATTAGATCTTTCCTTAGAAGTTCTTGTAGAAAGACTGGCACCTAACTCTTTATGTTTATATAGTAAATCCAATGAAATCCTAGTGAGAAGTGAAATGATGTCTAAAAATTTTATGTTTTTTGTAGAGAAACTGAAGTGCTCTCCGCAAATAATAAGAAGGAAAGGATTTTCATGTGTGCCATGATCTGGATTAGTCAGTGCACATGACGATCTGTTTCGTACAACGGACATATGAAAGGTAAGAATTGTTCAGTGTTCATGAAGTGGCAGGGGGACTAGGAGACGGTTTCCTGACAGTTGGAGCAGCGGGTTGACACCAGGGAGATTCTATTTATGGCTCCCTCACGAAAGTGCTGCAGGCTTTCTGATAATAATTACAGTGGTTGATTTTATACCCAAAGACCTAATGTGAGATGCAGACCATTAATTTTTTTAAAAAAATTGATTGTATCTTTGCACCTTGTGTGTTCAGCAAGTGTTAAATACAACATAGATTCAATATTTTTAATTCTGACTATTTTTCCTTGTGTTTATCATCTGTTAAAAGGTTTCTTATTAAAATGTTTCCTGTAATAATAACTGACAGTTTCAGAATATTATCTTGAAAAATCTTAAAGCATTGGTTCATTACTGCCCCCGGAACAGACTCTTTAAATTGATGCATAACATAGCTAACTAGTAACAATACCAGCAGAATGAATATTTGTACAATTGCCTGGAGAGCTATTATAGCAAATACTACTTATAAGTAATTTTGCTGGTAAAATAGGCTTATGCGTATGAAAAAACACTCAACAAACTATTTGTTTCAGGTTATGTTGGAGACTAAAGGCCAACTGTATCCTGGGCTGCATCAATAGAGGGATGGACAGCAGGGAAAGGGAGGTGATTGTCCTCTGCTACTCTGCCCTGGTGCAGCCCCACCTGGAGTACTGAATCCAGGCCACCTGGAGCACCTCACTTATCAGGAAAGGCTGATGGATCTGGGCTTGTTCATCCTCAAGAGGAGAAGGCTCTGGAGAGATCTCATTGCAGCCTTACAATACCAAAAAGGAGTTTATAAAAAGCAGAGAGATCAACTTTTCACAGACTGATAGTGATAAGGTGGAAAAGTCTTAAAATAAAAGAGAGGAGAATTAGATTAAATGTTAGGAGGAAATTCTTGGAGAGTGGTGAGCCACTGGCACAGGCTGCCCAGAGAAGCTGTGGATGCTCTGTTCCTGGAGGCATTCAAGGCTGGGTTGGATGGGGCCCTGAGCAGCCTGATCTGGTGGGCGGGTGTCAATCTTGCCCATGGCAGGGGAGTTGGAATTGGATGATCTTTGTGGTCCCTTCAACCCCAGCCATTCTATGATTCTATTCTCATTGCACAGCAGTTCAGCACATCATGAAAGTGAATAAAAGGACTCTTTCACAACTTTTACATCCCAGAAAGAATGCAGAGATGTCCTAAAACTTCTGTTTCTTAGCAAATGCATTGTCATAAGTCTAGTATTGTCTAGTTGAGGTGCAAGATGAGCATGTTTTTTCCTTCAGGCTTTTCTTTCTTTCTATAAAATGCAGTGGAAAAAAATGTAACATTTTTTCCTGACAGTTCTAAAGAAAGTATATTGGCTTATTTATTTGCTTTTAGTACCAGTTACACAATTTACCAACAGAAAAGTGACTAGGCAGGAATCATGAAGGAAAACATTTATATGGGGTGAATATAAAGTTCTAATTAACTCAGCATATTTCTTAAGCCTTGCATTTTATCCTTTTTTAATTAACTCATTTCTAAGGTTTAAACCTTGTACAGAAATATTTTATTGGAATTTCATTACCATTGTTTTCCTTGGGAAGGCAGCTTATAATCTTCGTGATATTATTGTAAATCCATCACTAAGCAACATGCTTTGGTATTTGTATAAGCCTTTGTCCACCTCCTTCCCTCCACCCAAATGCACCCATTTGCATTTACTGTTAAAATATTATGGATGCTGACACCAGTTTAGCCACAAGACCTGGTGTTAGACTGTCTCTAATTGATTTAATTATTCATAATTGCTCAGCTGGGGCTTATGTGTACTTCAGCATGATTAAGGGAGAACATACAAGTCTGCAGCTAATGATGTGTTCCATCATAATTTACAACCGTGAAGTTGCTGGAGCTAAACTGTATAGGCATAGTACATTTCTAATCCTGTTTAGAATGCTTTTTCAGACTCTGCCAAAAGAAGAAGAAAGAAACAATCCAACCACACTTCTAATGTGCTTCATAAATGAGTTTTAAGGAAAGACTGGAACAGCATGTGGTCTTTTTTTTTTTTTTTTTTTTTTTTTTTTTTTTTTTGGTTTGTTTAAATTGAAATAAGTGATAGAATCAGATCAACATAACTGAGTTTGTTACCTGTGATTCGATTGTAATATATTTATTTTTCTTGCCTCCTTGCTAAGTGAACTTGTTCATCTGTTAAAACAATGATTAAGTATTCTTCAAAAAATGTTGTCATTAGTGATTATTCAAAAATAGAAGCAACTTCTCTCAATATGATACATGAAAACGATCGCACAGTGGTTTACTTAATTGTCACCAAACATGTTTTCATAATTAGTTCAAGACAAGCTGTTCTGACAATGCCATGTACATTTTATGAGACAACATCTCTGAATATTGTTATTGAGGGATGGTGACTTTCTTGTCTTTCAACAGTTCCTTACACATGGTGAATACTACTTGGATAAAAAACAATAGCAAAAATACTGAAAAGAAACGATTTCCAGAGTAACTGGATAATTTCAAATGAGTCCTGTTTTTGGCTTCTCATTGAAGAAAGAAATCAAACATTTTTTGGAAGTGTACATGTCAGGAAAGCAAAATGAAGATGAGAGCTGCTGTGTGTGATAAATATTTTTTGAGGCTTCTATAGTTCTAACATTGCTGATACGAAGTTTAACGTTTCTTGTGAATTCATTCAGACTAGAGCCTAAATCAAAGAGAGAAAGAGCAACTTACAGGATTGCATTTGCTTAAGCGTTAGGCAGACAGCATGGTGATGCAAACTAGAAAACGCAACACTATTGCCTTGCTAGCAAAGGCTGAGTGGCTTTGTCTGGAACAAGCCTCAACTGCTGCTAACATGGCATTAACTTTCTGTGGTACTTTATGTGTTCCAGAAATGGAGGTTCTCACCCAAGGCCTAGTTCCTAATACAGAATAGGTTTTTTTGGACCTTTGGAGAGACAAAACATGTAGCATTTAGAACTGCAATGTATTATCAGAAGGATGTAATTACAATTATTTATTTAATCTGGTTCTGAACCAGGGAATCCTGATATGAAGCTGGAGCCAGTAAAGGCTTGAAAAACTCCTGACAATAAGCAATTCTTCATGGAACAAAACTATTACAATAGAGGGCCTTTGATCTTGCCCGTCTCCTGTTGCCAATTGAACTTTGTCACCATGCACTGTCATCCACAAGGGAGCACTTTTGAATTAAGCAGTCTACAGCAATTTAGTCTGTTCCAGCTTTGAAGTGCCAACATCAGTCAGGCCAGTACTAACTTTTTTCATTAAATTTTTTTTGAGTTCTCTTAGGAGTTTAGCAGTCCTGGCATTTAGATAACTAAAGTCAAAAAACCAAGGCACTAAGACATCAAAAGCAAGAGGGGCCCCTAAAATACAAATGTGAACAATCATTAGGCTCTAATGGTGCACTTCATTAATGTCCACTTCAAAGCAAAAGTTTACTGACTTTGGGATTGACTAATTTACACATTGTGGGAAATTGCTGCCAGCCATGCATGTAACCACTAAATGTTTCTGGAATAAATAGAAACGCCCTCTTCCTTCAGAAATCAGGAACTGCAAACTGAGCCTTTAATTGCGAGATAGCCTTTCTTTTGAATCGGAATGGAAAACCTGTCTAGCACATAAATCACTAAAGCTGTGTGCAGTTGTCATATAGACACACAGATGTCAATAAACATCCTTTTGCAAATTTATTTCCCTCCCCACATTCTGCAGCTAAGAAGGAATATCGCAGCATATTCTGTTTTTCTTTCAGATGTGTTCATTGACATGGAGTCTTCAGAAATTCTCCTGCTATTTTGGACCCTAGAGCCAGTTGGTAAATCAGCATCTCCTAAGCGAAGCTGTAACTACACCATTAGGGATGGTTTCCCTCAGGGATAGGGGTGAAGTCTTGTACTACTTCAGCTGAAAGTGGCAGCTATGACATAGGTAGATAAAGCACTAACAAACTGCATTCACATTCCAACTTATACTGGCCCATTTACATCATTTTTAAAAATCATAAACTAATCAGAAGAATTAGAAATGCTACTGAGATAATCAGAATGAAAATGTACCATAAATCTACAGTACACAAATGATCTAAACAGCTTCATGCAGAAAAATCAAAGATAGCATTTCTTAGCTTCAAAAGATCAGAATGCATGCAAAATTCCTTATGCAGACAGTAAGGATTGACTGCATTACAAAATGTGGTTGTGTTTGAATGGAATTATGACAACTGAGTGAGAGGACATGGGGTCAGTCACCAGTTGGAGGTCAATGGAAGACAGAAAAATTGTATTCAGCTGATGCTATGGTAAATAGAATTTGTTCTTTTCTAAACAGTGACCAGTAAGAGACGGCAACATCCTGCCACCTAACTAGACTGCTTCCAATCTTTTCCAAGTGCTAGCAAATCTTATCTAGACAAGCCTCACTGTGGCTGTAAAATTTCATCCCTTTTGAAAAATCAAGCTGTTGGTTCGTAGGTGTAAAAGAGCCTAGAAAACATTTTACTTAAAAAGGATCTGCATAGGATTGCCAGAAATCCACACTTAAGAATGAATGTTTAGAAAGGAAAACTATTGTGGGTATGCATTGGGCAAAATATGAAGAGATGAATGCCAAGAGTTATACTGAAATTAGAAGGAAAATATGATGCTTCTGCTTTTTGTTTCAACTAACTTCCTTAATTTTTAGCAATTACCCCCTTGTTGCAACATTTTAATAAAAGTCTGTGCCATCATGCCTAGTAGGGAAGCTAACTTGCCATCGGCAAAAAAAATGGCAGAAAAAAAAAGGAAAATGGGAAGAAAAAAAAAACACTTAGCAAACCACAAATTTCAGAGACCTAGTCACATCTGTGTTTTATCAGCTTTTTCCGGATAGTGTTACACCAAACAATTGTCTGCAGATCGGTAGACAGCTGAGACTTTAAAGTGCTGAATTACTGAGAAAATGCTAGAGATAAAAACCAGCACATGTATCCTATCAATGTAATGAAACCAACCTGCTGCTAGCGCCATAGTGCCTTAGTTCTAAGTACCCTGTAGAGGAACGGAAGGCTTTCATTTAACTCTTAAGAGGAAAGCAAGGGAAAGAAGAGTAAAGGTCATCTAATACTTGCCTTAATCACTGAACTGAAATACTCTCAGATATATGAAGGGAGGAATGCTTGGTGTTCAAAATAAAACACCAACTGCAGACAACAAGAGTGTGTCTGATCATACTGGGGGTACGTTTCCTGCTGGAAATTCCCAAGACTTTGGCTGATGTCAAGTGGAGTTACAGATGCATGGAGCATGGCAAAAGATGAAACTGAAAAAGCTGGGTTCTCAAACGCTGCCACATAAAGGCCAATTCAATCTACTAAAAAACTCCCCAACAGAAGGTGGATTCAATAGATCAGCCAGAAGGTACACTGGAAATGAATAATGGATACTTCCTGAACAGAGCATGGTTATTAAGCATCAGAATGACTACTCCGTGACAGATGTAAAACTTGAACTTATGTTTAGAGCTCCAAAAAAATATTCCATTACATGCTGGGAATTAAGTGAAGAAATGTAGAGATTCAAATAAAACTCCTTGGACAAACATCATGTTAGGATTGCTTTGCAGTTTAGATGTTGGGTTTGCTCAGCTGAGTGCATTATTCAGGTAAATAGATCAATAATTCATGAAGTACTCAACTCGGTACCAATTGAAAGTGAAAATTTCAGAGATGATTTTGATGTATTTTTATTTTTAATTGAAAACAGTATGTTTTGATATTTATTTCATTAAAGCTAAAGTTTGTGCATCTAATTCCTACTGGAAGAAGGGCTAGCCTAAACTGACTGTATCCATATTATTTGGCCTTGTACATTTCCACTACAGCAAAACCCAGGAATTCAAACAAGGATTGACCTGTTGTACTAGATGCTGTAGAACAGAAGCTAGACAAAGACATAGTATTTCATAAAGAAAGAAATAATTTCATAAAGAAATAATTTTCCATACAGAAATTTCAGGAAAAACAAAAAAAATAACAATGGAAAAAAGTAGATAGTCAATATAAACCTTTTTGCATTCACGTGTATTTTGATCAGTTTCTGATTAAATGTATGAAAGGAGTCTTTCTCCACAAGTCCCTCAGGCTCCAAATGATCCTCAATTAGCCATTTCAAGTTAGCTAATTTTTGTCTGTTTTGTGGTAGAAACATAGAAGAGACATGAAAGAACAACAATATTTTCTTCAGGCAAGAAATTCCTTGCTTTAGGAATAGTGTGGGGGAAAGCACAAAGGCCACAAAGACATTTATGAGCAAACAGAGAAGATGGCAGCAGAAGCAGGCATCATGGACAATGTGTGAGAGATGGGTGTAGATAAATGGGAACATGTAGAGAGAGGATTTCTGTAATTAAAAAGTGACTTCAAAATCTTTTTCACTTAAATGTCTGAATATGCCACAAATTGCCATAATATTCAACCCAAATTTTATGAGTGTTCTCAGATGAACTTTCTTACAGCAACATCTATTTTGTCTGACAATACAAATATTCTTGGAACTTGGTATGCCATAGACTGCATATGGATATGTGGTGTAAAAGAAATGAAGTGCAAAACATGCATTTCATGCATTTCCAGTTAATTTTCAGTTTAATTCACGTTACTATGCAATCAAGTGTAAAAATGAGAGAGAAATAATATGTACAAAACCTATAGATTTGCATTATTGGCACCTGATTTTACTGTATTCTTGGTGAAAAAACAGTGGAGTAGTGAGTATCTTGGAATTTGCTTTCAGAGCTTCACAACTAAATGTTCACATCGCAGAAGTATACAAAATGCCCTTCATACATTAAAAAAAAAGTTCTTAAGGATTTAAATAGCAGATTGAGATGACTTGCATAAGTTAGTTCTAATGAAATAGGAGGCTCTGTGCACGCTGAATTTTCTCTTCCATAAACATGAGAACATTTCTGCACACCTCGTAAGTTTTGGTTCATCAACCAAAAGGTAGACATTATGAGAAGTTCTGTTTATGTCAGACAGATATTTTCTGTAAAAGAGTAAATTTTTTTTAGGTGCACAAAGCCTGGCATAATGTTGAAAGATGGGAATAAATTTCAAACAGCTTTATGAAGAGAATATGACTGGAGTCACCCTGTGTATTATGGTTTTAAAGAATGTAAGTGATGAAATTAGTCCCATCAATACACAAATATAGAAGATTTCATTTTGTTTACAAAGCTAAGATTTCAAAAGTTTCCAAGCAATAGCGCATATCATTCACTTATTGTTCTAATTCCTTTCTTCTTTAATGTTGATTGATTTGAAAAGATTGTCTTTAATTCAAAAGCTGTTTTCATTTTAGTTTTCATCTTTCTGACATGTTCCAAATGAGATGAAATTGAATTATCCCCAAGTATAAACAAAAGAGTTTTTATTTTCTTATTTGCTTTATCCCCCAAAGACTGCAAAGATTGCATATAAGCATCTTTTATTATTCCTACCTCTAGACAAGAGAACATTCACCAAGAATGGATGAAAATTCTTCATTATCAGTTCCTTTTCACAAACTCTGCATCAAAAATGTAGAATTTCTTATTCCATAAGAAAAGTCTGCGGCTTATAATTTTATGGCTACCAAATCTTGTATCGTAGTTAGCAAACATTGATATTCTGTACTTTGTGATAATTCCATCACTCCAATATGCAGAGGCTATTGCCTCATTCAATTGCTATAACTCAATAGTCACTGAACAAATTTGTAAGAAAAATGTTACAAGGACCTCTGTATAGGTAGTTTGATCTTCCAGACTCTTCTGAGCAGTAGAGAGAAAATAGCTATTTTCATCACTTGGTCACACTGAGTATATGAAAACCTAACAAATCTGATTTATGACTATGTAGCCAAGCACGAGCAACAGAAGAGATTCATTACAGACTACATTGTTCCTCTTTTTATAGGAAAAGAAATAAGGAAAAAAAAATTTCTGAACAAAATATTGGTGGAATGAGGTATGAGAAATATGGAAAATTCTGATATCATCCATATATATTGTCATGGCCAGCAAAAGGAAAATATAATCATACACATGCCCTTTTCCAAACTTCATACCAGGATCCATAATGGCAGATGATGAGAACATTTACACTGAATACAATACAATAACAACCTTTTACTTGTTTAGTTTTGGTGACATTGTTGTCATGTATAGTTATTTGCAACTGTCTCTGTTTTCATGTTTTTGCTGTAATTTTCTCCTAATTTAACTTTCAAGACTTTCTGCTATATTTGCCTGTCTGTTCTCCAAAGCTGTGTCAAACTTTGCATTGGCTGAATGAAGCAGTACTTGGGTTAACAGAGAAGAAATGTACATTGGTATTTTCTGCTGACAAAGTCAGGTATTGACTCAAGTCAGTTACAATTACAACTAAGCATGAAAAAAGGATAAAAATACAATACCTTAAAACAAAACAAGCATGACAGCAGTCCCAAAGGTCAGTCCTATCCCCTAAGAACTAATGGAAAGGTGCTGTGGGTCAGCATTTCTGACTTTACAGCTTTGAAAATGTGCTTTTTATATTGCTGAAACATCCCATTCCTTCCTACTGCACCTTTAAACCCAAGCTGGGAAAATACGCATCAGCACATAAGACTCAAGAAGACAGATGGGTCATTCAGATATTTCACGCATAGAAAACCTACTGCAAGTTCCCAGATGAGGACTTTTGACTTTTGCACAGTGGCTAGATCACAGCAATGATTTGCTCTTATTGGCTAAACCACCGTATGGTTGTATTGTTTGTTATTTCAGCAAATTGTTTTTCCTCCAAGACAATTAATTCTACTGATTTAATACGCTGAATGTCAAAACTTTTACAACTTCCCTTTTTTTCTTCCCTCAAAATCATGCAGAGGGAAAGAGAAAAAATTAATCTTCAAGATTTTGAGGCTGTGTACAATTTTGTTTTATTTATTTTTATAGGCCTTTATTGACAAACTACTGACTTAGTGGTTTCTGGGTGGAATTTAGCTTGATTTCTTCCAGGCAATGGAAGAAACAAATTTGTATTTATTTTCAGCTGTTTATGTGAATGTTATTGATTGTGGAATAAATACTTATCCTGAAATACTTTTAAGATATAACTGAACAAAATACCACAAATTAGTTAGTACCAATATGTTTTTAAAAATATGAATTTTAATAACATGCATCTCGGTCTCTGCGATGAGAATATACATGATCTCCTGCTTATACATATTTCCTTTTCCTATTTATCTTTCTAATATAAGTAGAAGAAATTTCCTTCCCATCGGGATGAAGTTAAGAAACAAAGAAACAATCCTTTCACAGTTCAGAGTGCTATTCTAGTCTCTGACTAGCCAAGTATCAGATAAAAGTTTCTGGAGATTGATGATGAGATTGTAATAAATCTGTTATGAATGTCTGTACCTTGATGAATCAAATGCGTGGAATATACGAGGTGTGAGATTTTCACCAAAACATTTATGCAAATAATATTCTAGTTTCCGTAAACTCTTCGATAACACCAGTATAAAGCTGTCATCTTAGATTCAAAGTTTTGATCCTTCAAATTTGCAGCATTTTTATTATTTCCTTTAAAAATTTAAAAATGTATGCATGTATTTACACTGAAGAATGAAGGAATCTACATTGTTTTCTAATTAATTTTGCCTCTTTAGATGCATATAATGCCAATGCGATCCACCAGATACTCAAATAATATAGTCTATAGTTGCAAATACAGATAAATGCTCTATAACTCTAAACCAAAATGAAAAGATATGATTAAAATACTCATTGTTGCTCTTAATTTGTATAAAATAGAATGTTTTTGTTGGTTAAATTACACAAAATGTTGTTGTAGCAAGTCTTTGTCTCTTACAATACTTACACAATCACTAAATTCAAAATGAAAATAAGATATTCATATTGTAGCAGAAGATGATAAATGATAATTATATTAGATAAGATAAATCTTTGGCATATTAATAGCATACTGGGACACTGTAAACAATCTATTTAAAAGTGGAAGCAATATTTAGCCAAAGATCTGTAGGCAGTATACCTAGTTTCCTGTTCATTATAGAATCATCATATTTGGAAAAGTCCTATAAGGTCATCTAGTCCAACTGTCTACCTACCATCAAGATCTCCCACTAAACCATCTTGCTGAAAACTACATCTATACTTTCCTTAAACACCTCCAGAGATGGTGACTCTGCCATCTCCATTGGCAGCCTTTTCCAGCACTTCTCCACTCTTTCTGAGAAGACATTCTTCTAATACACAACCTGAACCTTTCTTGGTGCAGCTTGAGGCCATTCCCTCTGGCATCTGGTAAAGGATGCGGAGTAATGAAACATTCAGGTTTGTAAATCCTCCAGTTTGCATCTCCTTTGAGCACAGAAATCTCAGGATGATCTCAGTGCCTGAAAGGCATCAGTGTTGAAGGGAGAGAAGAATTAGGCGCCAAAATTTGGATTCATGGTAGCAAGTACATCGAGTATTGGGTTACCAACAGTAGCCTGTTAAGCCCTGCTATTTCCTTCCCCCTACCATTGCCTGCCATTTTAGTTTGCAGCTAAATCATTCTTTAGCTTTCTGGTACCGACTTGATTTTCATTTTAACAATTATTTTTCGGATCATTTCCCACAAACAGCTTTCTGGTTCTTCCTAGAACCTCAGTTTGAAATTGTAAGTTGGAAGCAATGGACAAATCAAACTCTTGGTTTGAACATTAGACTGGAATGGAGTCAAATGCAGATATATGGGTTGCCTCCCATTAAAACGTCATGTAAAATTAACTTGAAAAATAACCTTGCAAGTTTGACCCACAACATTTACAGGTTTAAAATGGTTTTCAGTGAAATACTTAAACACCTAAGCAAATACGGACTCTAATGGGGAAGTAAGATGACTCTGTTTCCTACCCTGCAACCAGTTCTGCCCGGTAAAATTATTGCTATTACTGCAGAAATCACGTCTCCTTTTGTTCAGCCAACATTGGCTGTTAATTAAAACACCGAAAGTAAGCAGCCTGCCAGTTTCACAGACCTTAACACATCACTCTCCAAGACAACATGGAACTCAGAGGAAGGAAGAGTGTTTCTGGGGGAAAGCTGAGAAGTGTAAAGAATTTTTAATTTTTCTTTTAAATCTGCAATGTCATGTTTATTTTTGTTAGCTGAAAGCTACTGTTTGAAGTCCATTTGTGTTGGTAGATTACTTTATCTACTCTTCCTTGGGGAACAGACACTACACTATCATTCTGTATACACTACACTGATAGCGCCTTTACATTTGAGTGTGGAACTGTATGCCACTATGTTTAAGTGCTTTATTTTCCACCAGAGCTCTGAAACATCAGAGGAAACTTCTCTGCAGAAGGAAGAAGGCCTTGTTTTACTTAGTATTATTTTTTTCTTATAAACTTTGGTTTTGAAGAGTTGAAGAGGCTCCTCAGTACAGGTAAAAGTTTAAAGATGCAAGAGATAAATAACTAAGAAATAAAAACATTTAAATTACAAAGAAAAGCAACATTTTCTAAATTATACTGTAAAATATACTGTGATAGTTATGAGAGCACCTCCGAGAAACCCTCCACAGAAAAGCTGTAAGCATTAAAAATACATAAATTTTTTGAAAGCAATGATATTGTGGTTTAGATCCACAATTGTCATTTAAATAAACCATTTACATGTCCTTGAAGTTTAATCCAGCAACAGCAACAATCATGTTTTTACACCAAGCCTTCTGTGTGCTGAAAGAACTCTATTCATTTTTAAGGATGAAGTGCCACCCGCTGATAGCCTCAATCGTGTTTTACTTCTTAAGTGTTGGTGGATAGTCACAACTAGCCCTAACACCAGAGAAAGGTTGCTACTGATGTTGCCAGAATTTAAAAATGAGAGTAATAATCTCTCACTTCCAAACTGCGTATGTGGGAGGTTCTCATTCCAGCTTTCTTCTTCTGGGCAGGATAGCAGGCAACAGATATTTCTACTCCTTTTCTTATCACTGAAGTGGTCTTTGCATAGCTGAGCTGCAATATAGACTTAGGAAGAATAACAGGGACCAGTTTAACTTATAGGGCAAACACAAACCTGATAGTAGGATTGGCAAGTGGAGAGTAGCTACAGCTTAAATAAGGTGGAGCATGAACTCAAGGACTCTCACACTGTACAGCTACTATACTATAGACATGCAGAGCAGCAGCAGCACTCTGAACTCATACACTGCACTGATTTATCCATGGTGCATGAAGACCGTCAGAGGTAGAAGAGAAGTCTGAAAGTCTTCATGGCAATTTTAACAGTGTTCTCATTTCCCCCAGTTATAAGTGATGAAAAAGAGTATAACAAATATTCCATCTTCTTTAGTAAGGGACACATGATTTTAGACTGTTGTATGGGAACTCCTCTGAAATTATATAGGACATCTGGAAACCCTTCATAATAATATTGAAATTAATCCTCATGAGTATAATAGTTCAGCACACTGTTCAGGAAACAATGACATCAAAAAGGATTAAAAAAAATAAATAAGCATAATCAGAAATGCCTCTATATTTATGTGAGGCACTCAAAAACTTTAGATAGATGTGATATAAATAGAACATAACTTAAACCTATACTTATGCCCACTTTCATCTATGATAATATTACCACTGTCCCAGAAAGTTATTTCAAAACAGAAGCCATATTTCCCCCAGTGCAAGTGTACGTGCCTACCTGTAATGTAGAGGGACTGCTCTCATGAATACTGTGTTTTTATGATACTATCATATTGCTGTTGTCAGACGAGTTAAGTTGACTTGCCCCATGACATCACAAGCTAGCAGGCAAGAAGGCATCTCCACGTAACAGCAAATCAAGGCTGCCTCTAAAGATTAAGAAAACATTTTTAAGTCATCCTACGTGCTTACAAGGCAATAATAATCAAAAAAACAAACAAAAAACCTAAACAATGAAACACATCATTTATAGGCCCCTCTATAGAGCATGATGACAGTATCAACCTTCTACACTGTGAAGTGCATAGGAAAGGAACTTTTGTTAAATAGCTTTGAAGGAGATGAACTTGATACCGGTATCAATTAATTATCATTGTAATTGTAATTTTTAAAATATCTTTACAGCATTAGATCTCAAAGCACCATAAAAGATAACACTACCTTTTTTTGCAGGTGAGGAAACTGAAGCATGAAATAATGATAGTATCAACCAAAAAGGAAGCATTACATTCATTAGTTATCTATGTATACATTCCAACACAGGGAAAAAAAACTAAAGTGTTCCATTTTCAATAGCAAACCACAAGCTAGGTATAAAACTTCATTTTTGCTACCTATTGAATTAGGAACCAGGTTTTAAATCAAATGAAAACAAATTCAGGTTTCTTCAATAAAGTTTTAAGGATTGCTTGAGAACAGATGTGATCATTTTAGTAGGTTTCTGTTGTTGTTGTTTAATATATAAATAGGACATGGCTTCTGAGGCAATAAAAAATGTAAATCAGATATAGGGCAAGTTCTAAGAGTCAGGATACTAGAAATTTCTCTGACTTTTTTTTTCTTTTTAGAAGTCTTAGGTTTTTTATTTATTATTACGTTCACTTTTCTTTCTAATACAGATAAGACCATTTTAGTTCTTGTTTTTCTAGAGAAATATAATCTCATTATCAAGCAAAAGAAGGGTTCAGGAATTTATCCTATAAGATGAGTGTTAAAGAATAGAATGGGCTCCTAAGCCTTTTCAGGAGCCAGCAGGCTTTTTAACAGTTTCTCTTTAGCTACATTTGCTGCAGAAAGAAGAAAACAGCAAAGATGCTGATGTGTGGTAACGTGCTTTTCTGTCAGGGAAAAGCCAGATGAAAAGACAGAGCTTATAGAAGTCAGCATCTCCTACTGCAATGTAAAGAAACTCCAAGGACACTGAAATGCTTTTAGGGATAGTTGAAGCCTTGTATTCAACACAGATTGAATTGAATAGCATACGTTTATACTTAAGGAAGTAAATTCTGCATTCCATTGCATCTGCCTGTCTTTACGTATTCCAATGTTACTGGAGGAAAATGTATAGTGTAACATTACTGTTTGAATGATGATCTGTTGTGCATTCTAGCAGACATCCCTCTGAGACTTCAACACTCCAAAAGCAGTGATTATTTTTCACTCAATCCAGAATGAAATCAGTCATCAAACATAAGTGTTGTTCATGACCTTAAGAGAGGTAAGTAACAGCAGTATTTCTCATCCATTTTGGAGATTCCCTCTTTCTATACATTTCATTGGCCCTATTTTGGCTTTACAGTTCCTTGGCCAGTATATGAAGGTAAGCACACATAATCTTCCACCCCACCCTGCCCTGTTTAGCAGGATGTACTGCCATGCTTAGTTATTTTAGTTGTTCATGGTAATCTACAGTAACAAGTTTCTTTTCACTCACTGCAATTTTAGAAGGGATTTTAGTCTGATAAATGCTATTGCAATTTGTAGTGATATTTGCAAGGAAATGTTTTTCTGCATAAATCTAAAATTTGTCTTTTAGAAATAGAGATCCATTGATCCATACACTTTCTAGGTAGAAAGGTATGCTGTGAATATCTGCTCTGTCAGTCTATACGTTCAAGTCATAATTTTCTCAGATACTGAATCAAGGCACTTAAAAACCAGAAAAGCTTGTATCATGCTAAAGGACTCCTACTAAGATCCAGGATCTCCTTTTGCAGGCTGTAGTAAAACAAGCATGAAATATAAGATGTGATAAAGTCAACTAATATTCCTGATCTCCTGACTTGCTGGCTGTTCTATTCTTGTGAAGGATGATAGCTGGCTATCTAATCAAAATGCATAAGCAGTGTCTGTTCCTTCCACCCCCAGACCCATTCATTTTCTACTCAGAATCTCTGCTTGGGGTAGTATAATTGATTTTGACATAATTTACTGCTTACTTGGTAATGCAGCATTGCAGTCTCTGATAAAAACCATATCAAGTCACAGCACTGGTCTAGAGCTTGAAAGGGAGGCAATGTAATCACCTTCTTACCCTAATGCACCACCATCTCATTTCTGATGGGCAAGGAGCTGCAAAGTAATTGTTGTAAAATGATGCTGGTTCCAAAGAGGGTCTTTCACTTCTCTGCCTGACCACTTCTCTTTGTATCTCTCCTTTATTTCAGTGGGAGGCATCAGGGAAATTTTCATTATTGGATTGTCATGAAAATGAAGGACTATCGTTACAGTTGCCTACTATCAGGCATCTACCTCTGGCATAGAGCAAATATATCCAATCCTGAGTTACCATGGTAATGTTCAGGAAGATATGGAAGAGCAAACATTAAGGAGTGAATATTTTACATAAATATCTCTGTTTCTCCATCCTGTTTCTATGCTCCAGTATTTGCTATTGCTCCTGTGTCTGCCTGTGTTTGCTAACTAAGTGTAACTCTGCCTCTTTACACCTGGCTGCCATGCAGAGCCTCTGTACTGGAGCCATACACACAGGTCTGTAGTGACTCCTCACCTTTCTGTAGCCATCATGCCTGCACCACTGGCCCTGTTCACCAGGCCCATGCCCAAAGGCTCACAGTCTGCCTGCGCGGCCTCTACTGTAGTGGTGCATGAAGCTGAAGTGATCCAAAAAAGTGAGTGGTTTGCAGACACCTAGGTGATGTGAGAGATGATTGGTCTGTGGTGTTCTGCACAGCATTGTGTGTCGCAGTCAGTAGATCCAATCAGGCTCAGCTACCCTCTTTGTGAAGATGTAAAGTTCAGTGACTCTATGGTGACCTTCACCGTCCGCCATTTTCTCACACCACCTTCTTACAGAAACCAGGCAGCTTAACAAAGCTTGCTGAGAAACTCTCTCTCATTGGCTATTTTCCCTTACCTGTAGGGAATGCCAACCAACCAGAGCTGCTGTAGCAGACGCTAGCCACTACCCTCCATTGCTGGTCTGATTTTTGAGGGGACAGAATGCCTGGGTACCCAAACAGCCACGGGCCTATCAGAAATAGGATGGCTCTACCTCCCCTCTGCAGCACCCACCTGGGCAAACTGTAAAATCATTAAGGTTGGAAAAGATCTGAGATTATCTAGTCCAACAATAATGGCATCTGCTGCACCACAGCTAGGTGGCAGAGGCCGCACAGAGTGCACTGGGTGTACTGATGGGGAGGTGAAGGATGTGAGCGGGAAAAGGACTGTGATTTCAGTGGCCTGATTTCCCTAGGCGTGTCATTGTTTGCTGTGATTTATGTATCGTTTGCATAAGTGACTGAATGAGCACTTGGTTACAGCAGTTCAGGCCATCACATTTCAGTGAGCGTCAGACAGAGCAGATCATCTGCTCTCAGGGGACAAGTGGTTAATTATCATCTCTTGGTCACTCCTCCAAAACGGCCACCACTGCAAAATGTCCAGATGCTGACAGTGATTTTAGGGAGCTGCTTAGCCCTTATTTTTGACTAGCTCACTTGTACAGCATTTCTGAATATCCTATACCCTGTTCTATGATCATGTTATGAAAACAAAGCACGACATACTACTTGTTAAAGATGATTATTACTATCTGCTTATTACATCAGATTTTTGTATTATTATTTTTAAAGCAGGCAGTAGCGAGCACACCTTTACAATGACAACCTCTCTGATCATAGCTGAGGAAACAAGCTGGCTTTTTTTGGATGATATTTTAGAGTGATATTTCAAACCACAATATATGTTCTTCTTGACAGTGACAGGCATATACATTGATATATCTTTGTCCTAAAAATTAAATACTGGTAACCACTCCAGTAGTTCATACATAAGGAATTCTTTCCATACTGCCATCCACTCAAATTCATTATAGGCAGTGATTTTTCACAGTGATTCAGCATATGTGTTTACCATTGAGAATAAGGAGATCTCAACCAGACAAATCACTGGAGCCCAGTCCTGGCAGAGAGTAACCACCCCTGATGACCGGCAATTAGGTTGGAGGCACACTTGGTACAGGTGGGGAAAGATGTGTAACCATATGCAAGCTGCTGCATCTGGTGGTTGGGAGCATGCATTTTGTACCAATGATTCTAGGTACTCCTTGTTATATACTTAAATAAAAGTAATGGGAGTTTCTCCCCTTGCAATAATTCTCTTAGAAACTAAATTTCACAATTTGATAACCAAGCTTTAGTTGAGAAGGAACTAGATATGGCTATAGACAGGTAAGCATTCATGCCAGCTTACTTTTAGTTACTGACAATCCAATCCAGACTAACTTTATGCTTTGAAGTTGTAAAACCATTTACTTTTATTTTGGCAACAAAGTAAAGATCGGGATTTAGCACAAGCTACTGCCACAGGAAGAGAAAACAAGCGTGAAAACAGTGCTTACAGGGCATGAAACAGTAAAATAATAGGTACTCTATAGCAGATAATCTCTTTTTAAAAAAAATGAAAAAAGAATGAAACAAAGATCTGTTACAGCTGAGAATCAAGAAGCCAAAGTGATTTACATCAAAAAGTCTTTTCTGATACCAACTGAGAGTTAAATTCAGATCTATGCAGCAATTTCTACTTTTAAGACAAGAAGTACTATAGCATAGGAAAACCTCATCTACTTAAGTAAAAAGGGATAATAAGCAATTTTCCTGGCTTCAAATAACGCTGTGTGTGAATGCTCATGGAGAGGAAAAAAACCCGACAGTTTGATAGGCTATTGCCAAAAACACAAAATCCAGGACAACAGGACTCCTTGACTCACTCTTAGGTGTTAAACACACAACACCAAAAGTTATGTAGAGGAGTCATCTCCTCTATTAAGTGGCCTTTGAGGCATACGGCAAAAGCTTATCAGAGAAAAGTGAGTTCAAGATGGGATTTTAGCCCAGTTTAAGTGGGTTCAAAAACTGTCCTGACATTGGATCAGTTTCCACTGACTTCCACTATGTGAAAATAGCTTGTTTATTTTGCACAGCATTGGTTTTGTTTCTTTAAGCTGTTGCCTTTCCTTTATATTTAATGTAGAACAGGAGGGTACATGTTGATTTATTTTTAATAAAATCTAGAACTGTTTGTATTTTTTGCATTTGTCTAATATATATTAACATTTTTATATATTTACTTTGGTTCTGAGACATTAAAAGGATTAACTGATGGAAAATCTGTGTTTAGAAAACTAATAAAAGGGAGAATTGTGTTTTGGGGGGTGGGATGGAGCTGGTGAACAAAAGGATACCTGTCAAGAAGTACACAGGAGTTCAATGGATTGGACTATGCTCTTTTGTATGCTCAGGTTCTAGCCTGGAGTTACTCATGTGCTTGATATTAAGCACATGCATAAGTCTGTGCACAACTGGAATCTATTATTACCATGTTGACATACATTTGTTAAGGGCTTGATTCTGCTAACATTTCTATTGGCAATACAGAGAGATACAGCAAGATCCTGCAGTTCAGGAAGATATTACTCTGCATGAGGAGGATGGACTAGATTCTGGGGAGCTGTTAATACTTCAGTGACTCTTCGTAGTGAACCATATTTTAAATACATTTCCATGGTCATATATATTTCTAAAATGTCTAAAGACATCAATCAATCTGTTGATTAAAGAGGCATGCATCCAGCCCTGTGAACAAAACAATTTTGAAAGATTTATTAATGGTTATTCATTTATTTAAACCTAGTTCTTTGAAGATCTCAGTTGTGTGAATAAGCTGTTTAAGAACTGTTCCTTACTTCTTGTTCTTTCAGCTATATACATATGGCCTATGGATTTTTTCATAGTTATACATCTATTTATTTTCCTGGATTTAGGTGCAATTACTTTTTTTTTTTTTTTTTTTTTAACCAAAGCAGGAGATTTTGACAAACACTTCAGCATTTTCACTGTGGCAGCTGCCATTATTCAACAGCATTCTGGTAATTTAAAATAACTCCTACCAAGAGCATAAACCCATAGTGATCAACTTTATTTGGGACTTTGAGTGGCTTTTTTCCTGTGTTTGAACTACAGGCT
The DNA here is from genome assembly GCF_019232065.1 of Centrocercus urophasianus. Lineage (NCBI taxonomy): Eukaryota > Metazoa > Chordata > Aves > Galliformes > Phasianidae > Centrocercus > Centrocercus urophasianus. Next base: position 11,684,460 of record NW_024884475.1, on the reverse strand, counting down.
CAGGCAAACTTAACCTTCTGGTTTGAATTCAAATGTTTCAGTTGCAGGAAGCACTACATTCTGTTTACACATCCATTACCTCTGGAGTATTTAATGTACCATTTCCATCAGAATTAGATTTCTAGCCACTTGAATTTGGATTATTTTCTTTGGGCACAGACTTGTACAACTTGGATTTATGAGCTGAAGACTACAGAGTCTTTATACTTATTAAATCCACATTTTAATACAATACTACAGGGGGGTGCAACGAGATATGATGGATGAAAGTGCTGGAGCCAGTTTTCTTAGGCTGTGCATGCTTTGCAAAATTGCCTGATGCTGGGATAGGACATTGCCTCCACCTCCTCCTCACTTTTTCCTCTTCCTCCTGACTTATCTCTGGCTGAGCTGGCTTCCTGGCTAAAGGCAGTGTATTGTAATTTAGTGGAGAATTTGAAAGAAAATAGCTTTGTCAGAAAACATCTTTACTGACTTAAGTGCTACTGTATTTGTTGCTAATGTGTCTGGGCAAAACTATCAAGCTTCTCTCTCTACAGTTCATAATACCATGCTGTACGCACTTGTTTAGCATTCACGTGAGAATTTTTGCTCTCAAGTAGAAGGTAGATGTTCAATTATCTAGATTTTCTACATTTGCAATAGTGTTCACGGTTCTGAAACAGATCCCATCTTTTGACAGCAAAGCAGTCACTTTTCCAACAAGTACTTATTTGTAGAAAGCATGTGAAGAAAAACCCTGGGTTGTATACTCCTTACTTAACTCGTTGTGTCTGGCCCCTGTGCTGGGATTGGTATGGACAGATTGCTCATGGGAAGGAAACAATTTCTTAGATGTCTGCAGAAGGCAGACACAGAAAGCTTTTGTACTGTTAAGTTCTGCTGACAAATTATTTTCTTACATAAATCTACGTCTCATATTAGCCAAAAAGCATTATTCAGAGAAAGATAGTAGCTTAGTCTATGATCCACTTCAGCTATGGCTCCACTCTCCTGCTCTTGAGTGTCTTATCAATGACAACTACATAGCACCATACCTCATGTCTCTCAGTTAAGGGCACGTAATAGTGTCAGCCTTGGACTTCACGTGGGGATTTTTTTTTACTAAATCTTTTCTGTTCAGTATAGAAAAAAAACCAAAAGGGCAGTAAAGAAAGGAGGTGTGATCTTTAAGGTTTTTTGTTTGTTTGTTTCTTTCCTTTTTTTGTTTTTATTTTTATTTCTACAGTCTGTTAAGCTGGATATAGCAGAGCAGTGAAATAGATTCGTAGCTTTCAGACTTTAGCTGCTTCATTTTCAGCAAGCTTAAAAAGATTTGGCAAGAGTTCAGGCCTGCTAGCTACCAGCCACAAGTTGCCTTTGATTAAGGTTTGTTGCCACAAATTAAGAAGATTGACACTACGTACTGAAATACCTGATCATTTAAATTCAATTCATTCAATATTTTAAATTCAAAGCTGTCCAGAACACAACAGCCACAACAATTTCCAGTGGCTTGGGACTTAGGATAAGTGAGATACTCAAGTCATTAACCATTCTTAGTCTGTTTTTGATTCAAACTTTTGTTTAAATTTTTAACTGCCTCTTGATGGTTAGAAAATACTAGGAAAAGGCCCTAAATCAAGTATTTCCAGATCTTTATTTTGCCTGCATCACTGCCACAGAACTATGCTGTCCATTTCTTTTTGGTCCATCTGAATTTTATGTACCTTTTTGCACAGTTCCCGGCTTTGTCAGGAAGGAATAGAAGGTACACTCATCCCAAACTCACCTGTACCTGTGAAACATATTAGCTTAGGCTCACGTTTATATCGTTACTCATTACACACTTTCCAAAGTTGTCCAACTATTAGGATGTTATATTATAAGTAAATAATCTCTCCTACTATCCAGACCTAGTATCTAACCAATTATTCAGCAAGAATTTATACATCTTTTTTCGGCAAGTCTATCAGATTCTTGCTAGTCATTTAATTCACTTGCTTAAAACTAGCACAGACTTCACACATCAATCTGTACCAATTTCTGCTTGTTGGTTAGCCATCAGATGCTTTGAATCTCCTTCTTTGGTATCTAACTTTGTTCTTGAATAGTTAATTAACTTTGTTCAAGGATTACGATAAAGCTGGATGTGATAACAGGCAAATGATATAGGTGAACCTATATAACTGTGAGCCTAGCAATGCCTATGTCCACTTCAGATGTAGGTTTTGCAACAGACATTCACAGCATAGGTAGCTCAGTGCCCTGCTGAAAATCTTTGTGCTCTTGCTGTTTAACTTGAAATCCTGGGATCTTAATCCCTGAAATTTTAGCTGAAATATAAAATTGTTGGGAATTATGGTCTGCACATAAGCACTGGGAAGTATAATAGTCCTACAATAAATCATGCTATCGTACTAGAAAATAGGTAACAAAACTTTTGAACTTACTCCTTTATTTCACAGGTATATCCTAAAAATATTAAATTGGTATGGATTAATAAAATTAAATGCAAGTCTGCCTGCACAGGATAGCTTAAATGGAGTATCCTAAATGTAAAATGGCACCAGGTATTAAAAACAGAGTATTAAGATACTGAAGGAAATGTTATGAAATACCATCCATACGCAGAAAAAATTGCGAGTGACTGTGTAGTTAAAGATCCTACAATGATTATTTTCCTAGCTGGATTCAGAAAATACCTCTACAGACAACACAATTTCTTCTTTTTTTGTACATTTTGAGTGTTTAATATTGAAGTATTAATAGCAGTCTGATAATACAACTTTTAACTTTTAACCCTTGAATTATGATACACACTCAGCTATGAACTGAGAATTACAAAAACAGAAGTTTTTATTTCCTTTGTGTTGCTTTGTTTTTCCTACCTTCTTTTGCTAGCAAAAGGATACAGATACTTTGGTTTCATTTATTTTCTAGCAGTCTATCAAATACAACTGAATCACATTCCAGTGCTTTATTAGGAGCAGGTGTTAAACATTTTATTCTCTTTCTCTTGTAATTCTATCAATAACTCACTCACTATAATGTTATGACTAGATATTTGCTAAACTGTCTAACATAATTAGTGATGGAAAAAGGATGCATACTAACCACTACTGTAATTCAAATAGGTAGCATGAATTTGTTTTTCAATATTGGTCTAAATTTCCACCTTGTTACCTTTGCTTATAGAATGTCTAATGGTGTTGCCTCCAGGCAGATATTGAGCAGCCCAGGAAAACCCACTGTCAGATCTGTCTTTTTCTTACTGGTATGGATTCAAGGACATTTTACAGCATAGACTGGTGTCAAATATATGACAACTTGTTTAATTGGAGGCTATCTAGGAATTTACTTATTAGTTATCAACAAACATACTAATCAGTTGCGAAAAGCATGGTCTTTCAAAAAACTACTGACCAAAATTAACCATTGCAAATAAAGTTGAAACCATGGTGTTTTGTGGTAAGACATAAACTCAGTAACATGGAATTAAAGAAAAATTATCATTCTACCTTAAAACTATCAGCTCCTGAAACTGTTGTCTGAAATAGCCCATTTCATTATAAAGCATCCTTCTAAGAAACCTGGGTAAAGCCAGTCCAGTGTCTAGTTACCATGCCTATTCAATGGTTATAAATGGCAGTCAGCTTCTGTTATTAAAGAACTACTTTATGAATTTTCAGATAGAACAAGACTGCTGGCATATAAGGTTTTATGAATAGCAGAATTCTCTGTGTAATCTTTTATCTATGGGTTTTTTCTTCTTCCAAACATGAGAACATGACTCTGGAGGAAAACAATTTCTGTTTTGAGCGAGAAGATTGCCTTTTACGCCAAGCTAACAGAATCTTGTTTGTTATTTTAGTGGCCTATGATCTTGATTAACTGTAGAGTGAGTTGCTGCAGGAATATAGACAATGCATCACTGTGTTTTGCTTCTGTAGAGATGTACTTTAATTCAGTGGTCATCAGTGAAACTAGTGGGAGACCATCCCAGCAAGTGGAAGATGCACCTCACTCTTACAATTGTTGAGTTTACACAGCTGGACCCAGCTCATAAACATTACTTTCCCTTCATGCGTTCATGAAAGATGTTACTTCTCCACTGGGGAGAAAATCCAAGCTATATCTTGCAGAAATCACAGGGTTTCAATTCATTTCCTGAGTATTCCTTAGCATGATTTAAGTGCTGTAGAAATTCACATTTACAAACAAAAACAAACAAAACCCCCACAAACAAACAGAGGATATGTTACTTACGTTTTATCAGAATTTTAGGGAATCACAGCGTCGTATTTTGTTCCTACTATTTCTTGGTACATCCATCTCATGACGTAACTAGTAATTCCTTTCCCAGATAACAAATTAACATGGCATCAGATTACTATCTGCATTATTACTCTTTTGTTATTTTTATTGGTTTTAACAGAGCAGTTAGCCAAAATGAAGAGCTTCACCTGCTGTTTTTGTTAGGGTGAGTGATAACTGAATCTAGCACCTCTGATGCAATCCCCGTCATTTACAATGTACATACCCTGATCCCATCTGATCCCCTAAATACAGAAGAAATCAAAAAGGAAACAAATCCTTCACAGAGAACTCCAAACCTTTTTAATCCAGCTTCTGGCTGAAAAATACATATTTTTGTATTCCTTCTGTTGTTACAGACAGTTTATCTTCTCTTCCTGCACATATCACATCTTTTCAATGTATCTAACTTCATATTAAAATATTTCTTCCATATATTCTTACAAATACCTTTGTTTTGTCTTTTGACTTGGGCTTATTTTTAAAGTACTAATAATAGTACTTTTACTCCTTAGTTGTAGAAATGACCTTAGTGACTTTTCAGCTGTCTAAAATGAAGTGACTTTGGCACCACAAAGTTTATAAAGTTGAATTCAATGCTTATCAAATTATAACGCAGATAAGAAAAGCTAGCCTATGATTGTTATGGAACAATTTGGTAGCTCTGTTAAGTTAGTGATGGCTGTTGGCAAGGGATATGCGGGAAGGTTCTTGTAAAGCCCAGCCAAGACCACTGAAGTGAACAGCTCTGCAGGTGATTAATATGTTTCGCATCATTCTTTTCCAAATTTTGAAGCCTATTTTTATCCCCTGAGTTTAAAACTGTGGTCTTTATTCTGATTTCTGCAGACAGAAGTTTTTGAATGGCATTTGAAATATTATTATTTGAGGCAATAAGATGGTCTAGATAAGTTTAATCCCCATTACTCAGTGTCCAAAATGTGAACCCTGATTCATATTCTCTTTTTCTTTTTCCTTTCACTGGCATAATATTTTACAACAGGGAATCATATCAGAGTGGGAAAACATATTTTGAAACATAAAGCCAACCTAGATCCAAAAGACTCAAATCAATGTGTTCTATCCACGCTGTGAAGGGACAGCTTTAAGAGTGTGTTGAAACATTCCACATTATAGAGCTGGTCAATAAACCTCAAAACATTTGAAGTTAAATTTTCTTTCAATTCCATGATTTATTTCTCAGAAATTATTTCTAGCAGTGATATTTTCATTATATTTTATTTGACCACAATTGTTCAGCTTGTTGTTGTATAAATAGATTGCGGATTTGGATCTGCCTTTCATTCTATAAACCTTAGTATACTTTCAGAGAAATACATAGATTCATATGTGATAGGTTTAGAACTGTTAACCCACTCATGCAATCACATACATTCAGTATTTATGTACATAGAGATGCTGGGATATTTTTAAAAGAAGCAGAATCATTTCTGGGATATGTTGTCATAAATTGAAGGAAAGCACTTTAGCAAAAACTTACTAGTTTTTTCAAATCATTGGTGGATAATTTTATTTTCCAATCTCCTTGTTGAAGATCATGCTAGGGACTACTGACGTTTTCACAGTAGGCTGAAGAACCAATTGAATGACTGATAGACAGATGAACTAATTTGCAAAGTATTGTATGAGTCTTTAAGGCCATTACTCTCTAATCTGAAGGATTCCAAATGAAAGGAGAGGGCAGTATCACGTGACCTAGACACAAGTATTTTCTTAGCCAAAGCAAATTTACTTCTTGTAGCCCATACATACTTGGCCTTAGGTTGACCTTAATGTTTACAGATGAGAAAAAAAAAACAACTAATGATAATGGCATACATAACTAGGGGACAAATTCAAAGCTGCTTGGAAGGATACAAAACAAATAAACCTAGCAGGTTAAAAAGTATCTATTTCAGCTCTTACTCAAGAAACATACAAAGATGTCACTCTTCTGTAACTGGATGTCATCTGTTGGGGCCACTTTACTTTCTTTGCTCTTTTTCTCTAAGCAAAGCATGCATAGATCTTTCGAGACTGACTACATTCTCTCATTCTACAATTTTTTTCCTGAATATCTCTGTTCACTTCTTTTAGTAGCACCCAATCACTGGTGTTGTCTAACACTAACTGGAAAGTTACTTCCCTTGAACACACATGCAATAACATTATCAAGTGTAATTGTTTCTATGATGACAAAAGTATTAATGAACTGTTTAATCTTTACATCTGAGTTCTTCTGATTTCTTTGTACTGAATTCAAAACTTAGTATCATTTGAAACTAAATGTATGGCCCAGGTTTCTGGTTTAATCTGAGTCAATTCTTCACTTTGTGAAGATCTGTAGATGTAGTAGTCCTGGTAAAGTCACATTGCCTCTTCCACAATTTGTGTTTATAACAAACATAGAAGGTTTGTGAAATTTTTTTCTTCTGTCATAGATATTCTAATTCTGTATTCAATTTGTGTATGTAATGGAAGAGAAGCCTACATCCGCTTAAGTTACACGAATTTTTAAGGAGGAAATTCAGTGCTGTTCTTGCAGTGTGTAATAATGGAGATCATCTAGATACTTTTAATAGAAGTCACTGAAAACATATATAAAGTAATAAAAAATTAAATGTCATGTTTTACATCTTCAGGAGCAGCATTTTGTTTCCCATGGAGAGTGAAAGAAGTTTTAGAAGTCCTTTAGACTGTGAGAAATAACTGAATGAAAAAGTGAATATTATGTAACTGGCCCTGACTGCATTGCCATATTTGCCATATCTAAATCACAGTCATGGTTTTATGATTTTTGGGTTATCGTTATTCCACATCAATACATCATGGAGTGCACAGGAAACTAAAGAGTTAATTCTCCAATTCCAGGTACTTGTCCCAAGAGAAGAACTACATACCCCAGAGGACTTTGCATTCAGAGAGGAAATATATCCCCTGGCAAAGTCACGAGACCCTCCCTTTTCCCTTTGGTCTTGGCAGCATGTGAGCTCCCTAGATCGTCTTGCCTCAGCATTAGAGTAAGGCCTTTGGCTTTCGGACATTCTCATTTAGTTTGATTTACTAGTTCCATTTCTAATTATATTGTTGTATTTTGTATTATAGTGTGTTTTCTTGCATTCCGATATCTTGTTTAATAAATCAGTTTGTTTCTTCTCAGATTGTTGCTGCTGTTTTGTTTTAGGCCCATCACTCTATCCTTTTCCCTCACTTCTTCTGATCCAAGGGCTCCCTCCGCCCTGCTAGTCGTGGAATTGGGCCAAATCAGCCTGTAAAACATTGACATTCACTGTCAAAAATGTTTGTGTGATATCCTTCAGCTTTTGGACAGCCAGTGTGCAGTTCCTAGCTGGCGTGCTTCATAAAGGTAAAAACCTTGAAAACGCTGTAAACAATCATTTCTTTTTGATGCAATTCTTTTCACGATGAACACTGTGCTTAATGCTTTAGCATTACACTTTCAAATGACTCAGAAATTGCAGCTGCTACAGTGCCTTGTTATTAAGCATGGCTCTGTATAAAGTATGCTGCTCTCTTTGCTGTGATCTCTATCAGCTCTCAAATTTTAAAGTCTTTGTTTTTCCAGTAAAGCCTGGTGCAACTTTGACTTGGGCTGCTTACATACCAAGTACCTAATCCTCCAATAGACTTTTTTTTTGTGTGTCTAACTCCCTTTGAAATCAAAAGAACTTAGAAAAACATTTCAGAGTTGGTGCCAATTATTTAATCAGTATCCATAAATATAATTTCTAAAAGTACGCAAGGGAATTAGAAATATAAATCTAATTGAAAACCACTAGTTGTCAGCTTTTAACTCTCTTACATTACTCTTTAGGATAGGATTTCCAAAAGACTTGAGTTTTTTGCTATTTATAATAATTAAAGTTATTAAATTGATGAAGAAGCTGCTGGGTGTTCATTGCATACGGATCTTAGCCATTGGATAGATGCTTAAGTGAATTTCTCTCTATATTTGATATTCTTGCCCCTTCTTGACACCTGGAATGACTTGGCCGGAAAAGGTCTTAAGGATCATCTACTTAGTGCCAACCCACCTGCCATAGGCAGAGACACCTTCTGCTACAGCATGTTGCCTTGAGCCCCATCCTACCTGGTCTTGAACAGTTCCAGGGTTGTTCCATTCACAGGTTCTCTGGTCAACTTCTTCCAGAGCCTGAACATCCTCCTAGTGATGAATTTCTTCCTAATACAACTTCCTAATATGACCACGATGGCTTATGATTAACTAATCTTACAAAGCAGTGTACCTTGAACTGTTGGCTTCAAAAACCTGGTTAAACCTCTATCCAGCAAGTGATGGATGATTTTTTCAGAGAGATGTTGTACAGTTATAAATAGGAAAAAAAGTGCCCAATGAGAAAGAGAAAAAAACCCAAACATTAAAGACTCATGTAAACAGCATATAGCTGATAGAAGAACACTCTAGGCAAATGGGTTCTGATTTTAGAATTTACTTTTACTGGATTCTAAAATCATCAGATTAATACTTCCTTGGGTCTTTTCTCTTAGTACTGCATAGAATAGGGAGGGGGAAGTCCAGAGAAAAAGGCTGGCTTGAATTGTAAGGAAGGTTTCTTTGAGATCTTTGACTAATTTTAGTGCTTAGAATCAAATGCAGACATTAGAAAGGATTGCCAACGTGAGAAGGAAGAAAGTTTTGGGAAGGAGACCACCCTCTCCTTACATCACAACTTCGGATTTCTTCTGGCACCCGCAAGTTCTGACATCATTTCAGAAGTACTAAGCTCTCTTTCACTGTTCAAGAAGACTCTGCTTCTTTCACATACTGATTCTCATTAGTTCACTGCTGCTGTTGCTTGGTAATCCTTACAATAGTTATATTGTCTTATTTTGCCCCTTGGCTTCTGTTATTGAACACTTTCTAACAAATATTCCAGCCAACTGATTGTTTTCCAGGTCTTCACCTTCTTAGTGAACCTTCTGTTACTTTTCTATCACTACTTTCTTCACTTATGACTAACTTCTATCTCTCTTCTATCCCTTTCTACTCTTCTATCTTTTTCAGTGTTGTTATTTTTGCACACACACATATATAAATGTATTAACTGGCTTATTAACCCTTTTGTGCCACCCGTCAGAGTACTTTCTCTCAATTTTTTGATTTTACAATCTCCTGCTCTTATGTCGTTTCTACTGCCCTTCCAATGGTAAAGAGTTAAAATTCTGTTTTTCTGTTAATTTGACCTATGTCTTCATCACTTTTTCTCTATATTGAGCTATCTGCCCATTTAAATGTGACATTTAAAATTTGTCATTCTGTCACTAATGAATTGTTAATATTTGTCACAGTGTCAAGGTGTGGTTGTTTCTTTGTTTTTTTTTCCATTTGTCCTCCTTTTATTTGTCACAGATGACAACTACAGTGATACACCTGTCACTGTAAAAATGTGTGTCATCTGTGGGTCATCTCATAATGTAATTCAGTAAACATGATCCTCTAACTAGACTGGCATAGGTTTATTAGAATGTGTTGGATGAATCTGAAGTATGTAATAAGTTTAATATAATGATGGTGATAGGTGGTGTTTTTACATAACTTATGTTACTATGGCCAACACTGTTAACACTTCCTGCCACTAATAGTTAAGGTGGAGATGTATAGTGATTGATCTTCCTCAGAGTGCTGTAATGCAAAAAATTATCCTGGCTCTTTGAAGTATATTTTACATGCGTGCATCGGGCCTTTGGGATGTCATACTGAAAAACCCAGTTATCACGAGAACCCAATTAGAACAGACTGCTTGAGCTTTTCTTCATTCCTTCATCTTGACATAAATCTAATTTACTTTAAATGTTTTCATATGGAATTTTATTTGTATATTGATTTGATATATTAGTTGTTTATAAATTTTATTACAAAAATCAGAGTATTAAGTTCTGTGAATCCTTAGGACTTCTCTTTTAAGGAGAATCTTCCTTTAGTATTTAAAAGTTGGTGAACTAAGAAAAATACTTTTTATGAATCTGAATATTCTCATCATAGTGTTGCTATTACATATATTTCACAAGCTGGAGTTCTGTGAGAATGAACAGGAAAATACCTTAAACGTCAAGGACTTGTGTTGTAAATCATCAGCTACGTCTGGCTAAAATTGTTCATGGCCCTTAAAGTGTCTTAGTTTTTATGTATAATCTGATTGTTCTCTGTATTTATATTCTGTTAACGTATTTCAAGGTTCCAGATACTTGCAGAATAGATCTACAATATATAGGCTTCCTGTATCATAGATCCTCCTCCTGCAGAGGAGCTCACATGAAGCACTGAAGAATTTGTTCAACAACCTGTGGCTCAGGAGTACCCTGTGTCTGGCTGCTCATCCATGGCCAGAGCAGCCAAGGAGTGGCTCAGTGGGAGATGGGATCTCAGTGGAAGATGGGCTTCCTTGATCCCATCCAGGCAGCTCTGTGCTAGCCAGTGAGGGTAAGGACAAACTCTGCCTTTTTCCATTTCTGTTTATGTCTCAATCCCTTCAGTTTATCCAATCTCTGCGTATGTAGGAGGGAACCATCCACCTTGGTGAAGTGGATGACAGCAAGAAGACAGTCTTTAAGACAGATTCAGTGATTCTAGTGTCTCAGTGTCTGGTATGTGACCCAGAACAAGGATGGTCTTGTGTGGAGCCAGGAGTTAAATGTGACAATCCTTGTGGGTCCCTTCCAACTCAGAATATTCTATGATTCTATGATTCTAATACCTTTCTGGAAAGATTTTGTTGACTTCAGTTTTTCATCTTTCCAATATCAAAACCTTTTTACTTTGCCTTCACAGAATTCTTGACTTTTCTTCTTCCAAAGTCAACAGGAAGAGACTGTTAAATGTAATCTCATCTGTGCTTTCCTTGTAGTTCACATAATGCTGACATTCCTGTTCAGATAGTTTTTTTATAATTGTGAATATATTTACCATGACATTCTGACTTAATTTTCATTCTCTTTAAATTTTATTCCCCTCAAATGTGTTATTACATTATATTAAAGTTTATATCTAGCAAAATGATAAAGGCAGAACAAAAGCTCTGCTCAAATCTAGTATGAAATTTTGATTACATTGATGAATTCCACCCTACTCTTATAATGCAAGAAATATAAGAAAAAATGACAGATGTAAAAAGTATCATCAGCAAAAGTTTGACCATTCATACCATGGCATACTTTTTTGTCTAGCTGCTCAGTGTTGTGTATCACATATGGCAGTTATCTAAACCATACTTTTTCTTTCCTTTTTCCTGAGTTTTGCATATGTAATTCTGATGTAATTCACTTCACTTCGGTGAAGTTATTCCCCACTAGATTAGCACACATACTCAAATTATATTTCTCAGTTTCCAATATAAACAACTTGCTGTACAGCCCATAAATTTTTGGTTAGTATTTAACTTACAGGGAACCACACTTATGCCAATACAAGTAAAACCCACTGAAAAGGTATATGGATGGCAGAATCAAGGCCTCCTAAAGTTGAGACAATTACAGAGCTAACTAATCCTTGTGCGGCTTGCATTCTGCAGAGATTTAGAATTCTCCTGAGCAGTCCCTCTGTATTGTAATATGCAATTCATTATAGAGACTCAAAGTGTGATTATTTTCAAGCCTTTGTCTTTTCTTAGCCCTAACAGGATTTAAATTTGCATTTCATTTCTCACTCACATCTTTCCTACTTGCTTTCGATTTCCTCATTTGTTCTCTTTCACAAATGGATTTTTGGACAAATATTTTGCTTGTGGGATGGGTTGCCATGTTAAAAAGATTATCTCACCATGGAGTCCGTAGGCATTTAGTGACAACAGCACTTATATTTTTTATTAGATTGTCTTTATCTCTTAATCATTCATTCTTAGCTGACTAAGATTTATGACATCATCTTTATCCATAGATAAAATCACGTAGTTGAAAGATGTTTAGTTTGTTAGCCATAGTGAACAAAATAACTGTAGGTTTGGATGTGTATAACTATATTTTCCAGTTCAATGAGCATGTGCACAGGAGATCAGCCCCAGCCCCCAGCAGGGAATGATCAGTTGGTCCCAGCTATTGAGGGCTCTTGGTGCCAGCAAGTTTTCAAAGAGAGAGGGAAGGGCCCTAAGGAGTCCAAGGGATTTTCCTGACCCTCTTGGGTAATTTACACCAATCCTAAACATGTATGCTTGTCTGAAGTCTCTTTTATCAGCGTGGTAATCCCATTACTGACAAATGAAGATGTAATCACAGTTTATTCAAATCGTTAGAAAGCTTTATCCCCTTTTGAGAGAAAGGGGAAAGTACAATTGGCTGCAGCTGACTTCTTAAACTCCTACTGGGGCATTAGCAAAGCAAAAAATGCTTTTTCAAAAAAAAATCAACAGTAGGATATGAGATGAAAACTATAGCCTAAAGGGTCCCTGAAGAATGGAATCTTCTCTTGCTGATGGACTTCACATCATAATCAATATTGCAACTACTAATTTAAATCAAGGAAATTAAGAGAATAGCATTGTCTCATTGGATTGTCCTACAGTGATATTTCTTGATAATGGTATCTCTGCTCAACTCCACAAGTGGTAGTGAAGATGGGGATGTTGGCTGAACTATTCTCCATCACCAGGGTAACCACTGGCTAATGTGCAGAAATCCTCTCTTTTGTCAAATGTACACCAGTAATAAAAAAAGTTATGAAAACGGAGCTAAAAACCTTGTGCAATTTCAAGGAAAAAATTAACTATAACAGTTCTCTCCACAGGCCTTGTTTGTAGCAGAGGGAAACAGAAATGTGGAGCCAGGGAAAGGTCTATGTGCAGAAGCAAAGTATTATTAAATGTTAATGGACACAGTGAAGTCTCTAAGATGATGAAGTGCCAGAGAGGATCAACAGCAGGTTCTAGGAACACCTTGTTACATCCACTTCATGTGTGGAAAAATTTCCTTGTCTGTATATTCACACTGCTCTGATATGCTGATAAATGCTTTGAAAATACTCTGTTACCTCCCTCTTATTTAATCACATCAAACAGAAGTTTTAGTCATATTATGATTGAATGTATGCCCAGAGTGCCTAAAAATTGCAGATAAAAATGGTTTCAGATTATTTTATTTTCTGAATAAGAAAAAAATCTGTAGCATTTCAAATGCTAAGTAAAATGTTAGTTTTAAAGACACTGTATAATACAAAAAATCATGTTCTGTAGCTTGTAGTTTAGGGCTGTACTCCATGAGATGATTACTTGGCATTTCCTTTTGAAAATGTAAATCCGTTAGGTACACTTGTTTACCCTCAGAAATCACGATTTTTATTTCTTTTTACTATCACAGTTACTCAAATGTGAATTAGTTACAGCAGTACAAAATAAGCAAACATTTTTACTTTGAAGACCATAGTCTAAATAGACTAAAATTGGAAAGAGAGACTTGGAACAGTGTGCCTGGCATCACACAGCAAGATGGTTTTGTAGCTGGGAATAGTCCTTACTTCCAAACTTCCACAGTGTCATTTTCAGCTAATACAATCCAGTACAACCAGTACAGTCATACTTGTTTCTTTCTTTTTGCTGAGCCTTTCCATCTGTTGGAATAAGTTTTCCTGTGGTCACACAGTGAACCAGAATTGAGAGAGGTAGAAGTAACACAGCCAGGAAAAAAAATAATTCAATTTTCAGTTGGATCAGTTCCCTGGTCTGAGTCACTGTTCAACTGCACTAACTCTCATGCTGGCACAATGGAAGGAATGACAAAAGCATGGAAATGGCCTGGCAGGGTAAGGGGAGAGAAATGATCCATGATGAGAAGAGCAATGTCAGTAGCAGAACTGGCTTCCACTGTCTTCAGAACATGGCTTATTTAAATGGTGACCTCAGCTTCCTCATGAGTTCTACACTGTGCTATAGCTGCATTAGTATTGCTAAGTTTCTTCTTTTCTCTCTACATTGATTGTGTCTGAGTTCAGATAGAAGCATTCATCTCTGAGTGTTCTCATTTGCAGTATCATTGTCTCATGTCTTGCAATTTAAGAAAAGGGCTGCAGAACCAGGAATCATTGTCCAACTTCTATATTTGTTTTGCTTTTTTTTTTTTTTTTAATAGGTTTTCTATTTCTTATGATGGTCATGTGAAGTAATAAATTTCAACAGGTATTTGTGTTAAAAAGAATTGAATTTGAGGTACTTCAGGTACAGTAAAACAATGAAAACTGATGAAAACAAAGTTATTAAGACCAGCCACTTATACTGAAGAGATGAGTTTAATCCTTATTGAAGTTGTTCTCTGAGAAAACTGGTGTTCATGCTATCAAGCACTGCATGTTGCTGGTCATTTAGTAGTGTGCCCAAGAATACTTCTAGGTATGATCTGAAAAGGAGATTTTTGTGCATTACTATCTAAAAGATATTTTACTGTACCTCATGATGCACCCAAGAGAGTGTTATGTTATTATTACATTGTTTTATATTTTATATACTTTGTTAGATGAGTAAGCTCTGTGTATTGAGTATTTCCAGTTAAACAGGATCACTTCCTATCCATTTCTTCTGGACGCATCATGTCAAACCATATTCTGGCCCTGTGTACATTTTCCTACTCTCAGGGCCAAAAATAAAGGCCAAATTCTCTTTTTCAGCTGAGAATTCCTTTTCAAAGCTGTTGAACTTGAGGCTGAGACAGAAAGCAGAGATCCAGCAACAAAGGGTACAGAAGAGCAGTGGGATTAGGAAGAAGCTGTGCCATATTGCAGACGATCCCACTGCGACTGAATCAGCTCTCAAAAAAGCTGCAAGAACTTTGCTGAGCTTCATCACAGACTTTGTAGTGGTGAAACGTGAGCTTTCTGCAATACTGAGCAGCACAAGCAGATAGAACGCAACCATCAGTGCGCTGAGCTGTCAAACAAATGATAAGGAGATGAGCTAGAAGTAATTCAGGCTCCATTTAGGAGGCTGAATTCAAGGCCAAGTACATTTGCTCAGTGACCTTTGGATTTACTGTACTAGTACTTGCTTTGGTATCATCTCATAATTTCTGTAAACAACTTTTTTTAATCCTTACAGCTTGAGCAATAAATATGTCCTGATCTTGATATAAAGTATGGTCCGTGTTACAGAACACTGTCTTGAGCAACAGACTCCACTGCAAATTTAATTTTTTGTATCATAAAAGTCAGAGATTCTTTCTTTTTTGTTGGTGAGACCCATTGTGCTTCATGGTCTGATAGTACTCTCCTATAAATAAATTATAGAAAGGAAAACCCAACCTAGAATTATAGTATCAGCTTTATAGTATTTGTGCATTGTGCTGCCAGAAATTAATAATGGCTCTGCACTCTTCAGCTCTGTAATTCTTATTTTGTCTGCCTGGTTATTATGTCAGATGTTGATATTCTCCCCAAAGTACATTTTATCACATATTAAACATACAAACAAACAAAAATTCCCCATACCATTAATATTCTTTAATTTAGTGCTGATCAATCATTTGTAGATATTTGGTTAAAAATTTTTAATTTTTTCTTTTCAAAAATAAGATGCCATTCCCACCAATTTATTATTATTATTAAAATGGATATTGAAGAAAATACTGTGGGTGTTTTGTACTTAAAGGTATTTTTTTCTGAAAGAGGTTTACTTCAATGGAAAAAAGTTTAAGAAGTTTTTGGGTTTTTTTTTTTACAGTGATGAAAAGGGAAAGATATGAAAAGATTATGTCAACTCTGAAAGGGTTTCCATCTTCAAAGGAAAGCCCTGAACATCAAAAAAAGATCCTTTGTTGCTGAAAGCACTTACTAATTTTTAAATGAAAATGTTGAATGTTAATTTACATGATATATAATCAAATTTTCAGAGTGAAACTCTTAAAAAACTGTGTTCAGCATTTATTTTAAGAAAACTATGATAGTCTACAAATACTGAAATGTTCAATTTCAACAGCATTTGGACAAAGATATTCAATATTTTAGTCACAAATGTGTTTTATTTCTCTTTTAGGTAGTACTGCATGATATATATCTGAAAAATCAAAATGAACCAAATTACTTATTTTTAATGCTTTGACCATCCTAAAAAAACTTTTGTCAGTTTCTTTCATGCATATTGTTCCTTCCTTCCTTCCTCCCTTCCTCCCTTCCTTCCTTCCTTCCTTCCTTCCTTCCTTCCTTCCTTCCTTCCT